>NC_134269.1:213319129-213411629 GCF_031893055.1 Leptodactylus fuscus | reverse complement strand
CCACATATACCGTATACTAAGGTGCTGGTATCTGCCACCACATATACCGTATACTAAGGTGCTGGTATCTGCCACCTCATATACCGTATACTAAGGTGCTGGTCAGGGGTGAACCTAGCCTTTTTGCCGCCTGAGGCGGACGACAGAAAGCCACCCCCCCAATCCCAAAGGTGCTGGTATCTGTCACCACATATTCCCTATACTAAGGTGCTGGTATCTGACACCACATATACCGTATACTAAGGTGCTGGTATCTGCCACCACATATACTGTATACTAAGGTGCTGGTATCTGCCACCACATATACCGTATACTAAGGTGCTGGTATTTTCCACCACATATACCGTATACTAAGGTGCTGGTATCTGCCACCACCTATTCCCTATACTAAGGTGCTGGTATCTGCCACCACATATACTGTATACTAAGGTGCTGGTATCTGCCACCACCTATTCCCTATACTAAGGTGCTGGTATCTGCCACCACATATACCGTATACTAAGGTGCTGGTATCTGCCACCACATATACTGTATACTAAGGTGCTGGTATCTGCCACCACATATACTGTATACTAAGGTGCTGGTATCTGCCACCACATATACTGTATACTAAGGTGCTGGTATCTGCCACCACATATACCGTATACTAAGGTGCTGGTATTTTCCACCATATATACCGTATACTAAGGTGCTGGTATTTTCCACCACATATACCGTATACTAAGGTGCTGGTACCTGCCACCACATATTCCCTATACTAAGGTGCTGGTATCTGCCACCACATATACCGTATACTAAGGTGCTGGTATTTTCCACCATATATACCGTATACTAAGGTGCTGGTATTTTCCACCACATATACCGTATACTAAGGTGCTGGTACCTGCCACCACATATTCCCTATACTAAGGTGCTGGTATCTGCCACCACATATACTGTATACTAAGGTGCTGGTATCTGCCACCACATATACTGTATACTAAGGTGCTGGTATCTGCCACCACCTATTCCCTATACTAAGGTGCTGGTATCTGCCACCACCTATTCCCTATACTAAGGTGTTGGTATCTGCCACTACATATACCATATACTAAGGTGTTGGTATCTGCCACTACATATACCATATACTAAGGTGCTGGTATTTTCCACCACATATACCGTATACTAAAGTGCTGGTATCTGCCACCACCTATTCCCTATACTAAGGTGTTGGTATCTGCCACCACATATACCGTATACTAAGGTGCTGGTATCTGCCACCACATATACCGTATACTAAGGTGCTGATATCTGCCACCACCTATTCCCTATACTAAGGTGCTGGTATCTGCCACCACATATACCATATACTAAGGTGCTGGTATCTGCCACCACATATACCGTATACTAAGGTGCTGATATCTGCCACCACATATACCGTATACTAAGGTGCTGGTATCTGCCACCACATATACCGTATACTAAGGTGCTGATATCTGCCACCACATATACTATATACTAAAGTGCTGGTATCTGCCACTACATATACTGTATACTAAGGTGCTGGTATCTGCCACCACATATACCGTATACTAAGGTGCTGGTATCTGCCACCACCTATTCCCTATACTAAGGTGTTGGTATCTGCCACCACATATACCGTATACTAAGGTGCTGGTATCTGCCACCACCTATTCCCTATACTAAGGTGCTGGTATCTGCCACCACCTATTCCCTATACTAAGGTGCTGGTATCTGCCACCACATATACCGTATACTAACGTGCTGGTATCTGCCACCACATATATACATATATATGTAATCTTTAACAATGATGTATTAATACAGTAAAAAAATCTTGCAACAATCTTGGCGCAGCTTCGTAACGCCGAGCCGGAACGTAATTGGTTTGATCATGGTGCCGATGGATGTGAGTGTGAGCGCCGGCACCAGGCTGCCCCGGTATCACCGTACGGATACACAACTTCAGGGGGATTCATCTGGTTGGTAACAGTTTTATGCAGAACATGTTACGACAAGGTATGGCTTGTCACCGGAGACTTCAGGATCCATGGAAGCTTCCAGTCGAGCCCCCGCCGGATAATACCGAGGCAGTACCAGCAAATGATTTGTGTTCCAACTGCATTAATTGCCAAAGGAGGCTTCGGAGCAGCGAGCCAGAAGAGCGGATGTGTATGCAGCACTTGTACCAGAGCTTGTTACAAGCATGCCCTAAACTGCGCCACTACCTGCCAGCAGCACTGAACCCTTTCACTGCGAGAGGCGCCATGCTTTACAGCCGGGTCTTCAGCGGGGTGCTTGTGTTTTATAAGCTGTAGTTAGGAAGCCATAAAGATCTTCTTCAGCGGCGCCTCTTATGTTTAATTGTATATTTATCGAGCTGTCGTCATATCTTACGGATCCAATCTGTCAAATGGAACTTCCAGGAATCCGCATAGTTCTGCCATGACTAATCGGCGCTGTTCATAGGCATGTCCACTAGAGGGCAGCGGAGTTACAACGGCCCACACAGGCCTTCACATCAGTCACTGGCATTGAGACTTTTGCTACGGGAAAAAGCTGCAATCTGATTGGCTGCCCAGTCCAATATTCCTCCACCCACTTTGCTTAAAGGGTTTGTTCAGGCTTCTTTCTTCCACCAACAGCGCCACTGCCGTCCATGGGTTATGCCTGGTATTGCAGCATAGCAACCCGGAAGTGAATCGGGCAAAGCGCCAATACCACGCACAACCTGAGCACAGGTGTGGCGCTGTTTCTGGAAGAGGGAAAGCATGTGTTTGTAACTCCAATAAGCGTTGGCTTCACGTCACTTCTAAAGCGCAGGTATTACCGCAAAAGGTTAATGTAGCGTCGAAGGGAAAGCCGCCCTGATTAAGCGAGCAACTGAGCGTCCAGCCCACTGTTAATAATAGGGACACGCCGCGTCCCCCGACTAATTAGGATAAACTCAACGTTGCACAAGAACAATGCAGGATAATTTGCTTATGCAAATGAGACTAATAAGCCGAGGGGCTCCGAGTATTTAGGTAAGCGCTGAAGGTTTGCAGGATGGAACCTGTTGGATGTCAGGAAGAGGCGCCGGCCGAGAGACAGTCACCTTCATGGGAGAGACGTCTCAGAAGCCTCTTACGGCACACACAGGTATCATCCCTGTCATTAACACCGGATCCATGCCCGGTAATCTCTGGTTTATAACCACCAGCCGCGGAGATAATCCCCGGATACAGACCTAATAGTCGCCGCACAAGCTTCTTTGTAGTTCAAGTCATCCCCAGCTGCTCCCTACTAAGCTGCCTTAACCCCATCAGTAGCGGAAGACCTCTACTCCAAATCTACCTGCGTGTATACTCTTATACTAAAGGATCCACCACCGGGCACAGATTATACATGTCACTGTGTACTTACATTACTTATCCTGTATTATACTCCAGAGCTGCGCTCACTATTCTGCTGGTGCAGTCACTGTGTACATACATTACATTACTTATCCTGTATTATACTCCAGAGCTGCGCTCACTATTCTGCTGGTGCAGTCACTCTGTACATACATTACATTACTTATCCTGTATTATACTCCAGAGCTGTGCTCACTATTCTGCTGGTGCAGTCACTGTGTACATACATTACATTACTTATCCTGTATTATACTCCAGAGCTGCGCTCACTATTCTGCTGGTGCAGTCACTGTGTACATACATCACATTACTTATCCTGTATTATACTCCAGAGCTGCGCTCACTATTCTGCTGGTGCAGTCACTGTGTACATACATTACATTACTTATCCTGTATTATACTCCAGAGCTGCGCTCACTATTCTGCTGGTGCAGTCACTGTGTACATACATTACATTACTTATCCTGTATTATACTCCAGAGCTGCGCTCACTATTCTGCTGGTACAGTCACTGTGTACATACATTACATTACTTATCCTGTATTATACTCCAGAGCTGCGCTCACTATTCTGCTGGTACAGTCACTGTGTACATACATTACAATACTTATCCTGTATTATACTCCAGAGCTGCGCTCACTATTCTGCTGGTGCAGTCACTGTGTACATACATTACATTACTTATCGTGTATGATACTCCAGAGCTTCGCTCACTATTCTGCTGGTGCAGTCACTGTGTACATACATTACATTACTTATCCTGTATTATACTCCAGAGCTGCGCTCACTATTCTGCTGGTGCAGTCACTGTGTACATACATTACATTACTTATCCTGTATTATACTCCAGAGCTGAGCTCACTATTCTGCTGGTGCAGTCACTGTGTACATACATTACATTACTTATCCTGTATTATACTCCAGAGCTGCGCTCACTATTCTGCTGGTACAGTCACTGTGTACATACATTACTTATCCTGTATTATATTCCAGAGCTGCGCTCACTATTCTGCTGGTGCAGTCACTGTGTACATACATTACATTACTTATCCTGTATTATACTCCAGAGCTGCACTCACTATTCTGCTGGTACAGTCACTGTGCACATACATTACATTACTTATCCTGTATTATACTTCAGAGCTGCGCTCACTATTCTGCTGGTACAGTCACTGTGTACATACATTACATTACTTATCCTGTATTATACTCCAGAGCTGCGCTCACTATTCTGCTGGTGCAGTCACTGTGTACATACATTACATTACTTATCCTGTATTATACTCCAGAGCTGCGCTCACTATTCTGCTGGTGCAGTCACTGTGTACATACATTACATTACTTATCCTGTATTATACTCCAGAGCTGCGCTCACTATTCTGCTGGTACAGTCACTGTGTACATACATTACATTACTTATCCTGTATTATACTCCAGAGCTGCGCTCACTATTCTGCTGGTGCAGTCACTGTGTACATACATTACATTACTTATCCTGTATTATACTCCAGAGCTGCGCTCACTATTCTGCTGGTGCAGTCACTGTGTACATACATTACATTACTTATCCTGTATTATACTCCAGAGCAGTGCTCACTATTCTGCTGGTGCAGTCACTGTGTACATACATTACATTACTTATCCTGTATTATACTCCAGAGCTGCGCTCACTATTCTGCTGGTGCAGTCACTCTGTACATACATTACATTACTTATCCTGTATTATACTCCAGAGCTGTGCTCACTATTCTGCTGGTGCAGTCACTGTGTACATACATTACATTACTTATCCTGTATTATACTCCAGAGCTGCGCTCACTATTCTGCTGGTGCAGTCACTGTGTACATACATCACATTACTTATCCTGTATTATACTCCAGAGCTGCGCTCACTATTCTGCTGGTGCAGTCACTGTGTACATACATTACATTACTTATCCTGTATTATACTCCAGAGCTGCGCTCACTATTCTGCTGGTGCAGTCACTGTGTACATACATTACATTACTTATCCTGTATTATACTCCAGAGCTGCGCTCACTATTCTGCTGGTACAGTCACTGTGTACATACATTACATTACTTATCCTGTATTATACTCCAGAGCTGCGCTCACTATTCTGCTGGTACAGTCACTGTGTACATACATTACAATACTTATCCTGTATTATACTCCAGAGCTGCGCTCACTATTCTGCTGGTGCAGTCACTGTGTACATACATTACATTACTTATCGTGTATGATACTCCAGAGCTTCGCTCACTATTCTGCTGGTGCAGTCACTGTGTACATACATTACATTACTTATCCTGTATTATACTCCAGAGCTGCGCTCACTATTCTGCTGGTGCAGTCACTGTGTACATACATTACATTACTTATCCTGTATTATACTCCAGAGCTGAGCTCACTATTCTGCTGGTGCAGTCACTGTGTACATACATTACATTACTTATCCTGTATTATACTCCAGAGCTGCGCTCACTATTCTGCTGGTACAGTCACTGTGTACATACATTACTTATCCTGTATTATATTCCAGAGCTGCGCTCACTATTCTGCTGGTGCAGTCACTGTGTACATACATTACATTACTTATCCTGTATTATACTCCAGAGCTGCACTCACTATTCTGCTGGTACAGTCACTGTGCACATACATTACATTACTTATCCTGTATTATACTTCAGAGCTGCGCTCACTATTCTGCTGGTACAGTCACTGTGTACATACATTACATTACTTATCCTGTATTATACTCCAGAGCTGCGCTCACTATTCTGCTGGTGCAGTCACTGTGTACATACATTACATTACTTATCCTGTATTATACTCCAGAGCTGCGCTCACTATTCTGCTGGTGCAGTCACTGTGTACATACATTACATTACTTATCCTGTATTATACTCCAGAGCTGCGCTCACTATTCTGCTGGTACAGTCACTGTGTACATACATTACATTACTTATCCTGTATTATACTCCAGAGCTGCGCTCACTATTCTGCTGGTGCAGTCACTGTGTACATACATTACATTACTTATCCTGTATTATACTCCAGAGCTGCGCTCACTATTCTGCTGGTGCAGTCACTGTGTACATACATTACATTACTTATCCTGTATTATACTCCAGAGCTGCGCTCACTATTCTGCTGGTACAGTCACTGTGTACATACATTACATTACTTATCCTGTATTATACTCCAGAGCTGCGCTCACTATTCTGCTGGTGCAGTCACTATGTACATATATTACACCGCTCTTCAGTGCCCCGTCCTCCCAGATTATTTGGTAAACCTTGCGGTGACTTACAGCCAGATAGAGGTGAACAGTCGCTGGAACAGCAGAGTCGGGGCGGTGGGATCGGCTCTTCATGCCTGGCGGCTCCCAATTTGTCATTATGATTACACCTTAATGCTTTAATTAAATTAAGCAGATAGTGCGCATTATTTATGTGCATTCTGCATCTCATACTAAGTAACTGCCGGGGATTATGGGTAAACGTCTCGGGATTGACTCTAATGCCCTGTAAAACAACTCAGAAGGGGAACACTGGCATTGTTAGGCAGAGTTTTCTTCCCTGCCTTGCTTGTGTCAGTCTTCACTGCATGTCTGGAATTCTATTCACCAGTCTAGAAAGTCAGGACATGAAACTTTCCTGCAGTAGAGCAGAAAGAGTGAGGTAACTTTAAGATTTGTCCTTCAGATCTGTACAAACACTTCAGATTTAAAGGCTAGTAAAACTGCACCTGCCTTGGCTGGAGTACATCTGGGCTGTTTATGTCAGTGCCCGTATACCTAGCGGATGGCACCATGCCCCGTGTGCTCCATTTGCTTATGGAATCTAAATTCCGGTGCCACGATAGGCATGAATTCCTGTAATTAGGTGGCAAGCGCTCCGAGCCGTGTTGTCATCCTGCTGCACGAGGCAATCAGCGGTACATGCGGGCTCTGGGCTGTGGGCACCGTTGTGTCCTCGACAGCTCTTGGCCGTGGTCTTGTTTTTGTGCTTCAGAGCTGGCGTTGCTGCCATCTGCGTTTCACTGGGTTCTGTAAAATGATTCGGTCCCCTTTATACAAATGGAGCTGATTGTCTTCTCTATAGGAGCAGTGAAGCAGCACAGTCGGCCGCAGAAGGTTGGCAAAGCTCTATGGTATCTAAGGTGACACTTGGATGGCGCTTGTGAGTGTTTACCCAATGGAAATTAGTACAGCGTAACTTGTTGGGATGTTGCTTAAAGGGCTTGTCCATTTTGGTCAATCGTTCTTTGTCGGAAGGGTCTGCAGACGATGAGTTAATAATAGGGTGTAATCCAGGGAAATCACCAGTGATCGGCTCTAAACTGTAAAGTGCTCAATTTCCCAACAGCACCACCGCAGGAGAAATGAAGTATTACACAGTTCTTACTGAAATCGATGGGTCCTCCCCTCTGGTTTGATGAAGGCCCTGCCTGACTTGAGGACCATTCATCATGGTGGTGGAGGGTTAGGACCTGTCAGTGGGTGGTTACATAGTGGATTGTGGTTGTGTTGGACATACCGTAGTCTGTGATGTAGTGTAGGTTGTATGGTATGGAATGACTGCCTCAATAGTGTGTTGGCGCTATCAATGTAGGGGTTACATTAAAAAGTACACAGTGGTTGTGTTGTAGTGAAGGTAGATGGGTTGTCTTGTAGTAGTTGTAGTCGGTGGTGTAATTGTTGTCTGATGCGGTGTGCTGTACTGGTATTTGGTGACTGTAGTTACAGGTATTGGAGGGGGACAGTTGCGTAATGTCGGTGACGGTGGATGTTTATTAGTGGCTGTGTGACGTGGTAGAGTAGAGGTTGTGTTATACTGATGGTGGGTAGGTGTACAGTACGATGGTGTTCGAGGGGGTTGTTTTCTAGTATAGTAGTTATGAGTGATTGTACGATGTGGTGAAGAAGAGGCTGTTTTATAGTCCTTGTGGATGGTTGTGTGACAGTCGTACAGAAGATGGTTGTGTTATACTGATGGTGGTATAACGAGTTTTTTTCTAGTGGACTGTTATGCCAATGTCGGGTGATTGTACAGTATGATGGTGTTAGAGAGGGGTTGTTGTTAGTTTAGTAGTTGTGGGTGGTTGTGTAATGTGGTGGAGAAGAGGTTGTGTTATAGTCCTCGTGGATGGTTGTGTGACAGTCGTACAGAAGAAGGTTGTTATACTGATGTGGGTAGTTGTACAGTACAATGGTGTTCGAGGGGGTTGTTTTCTAGTATAGTAGTTATGAGTGATTGTATGATATGGTGGAGAAGAGGTTGTGTTATAGTCCTCGTGGATGGTTGTGTGACAGTCATACAGAAGATGGTTGCGTTATATTGATGGTGTTATATAACGAGTTGTTTTCTAGTGGACTGTTATGCCAATGTCGGGTGATTGTACAGTATGATTGTGTTAGAGAGGGGTTGTTGTTAGTTTAGTAGTTGTGGGTGGTTGTATGATGTGGTGAAGAAGAGGTTGTGTTATAATCCTCGTGGATGGTTGTGTGACAGTCGTACAGAAGATGGTTGTGTTATACTGATGGTGGGTAGTTGTACAGTACAATGGTGTTCGAGGGGGTTGTTTTCTAGTATAGTATTTATGAGTGATTGTATGATGTGGTGGAGAAGAGGATGTGTTATAGTCCTCGTGGATGGTTGTGTGACAGTCGTACAGAAGATGGTTGTGTTATACTGATGGTGGTATAACGAGTTTTTTTCTAGTGGACTGTTATGCCAATGTCGGGTGATTGTACAGTATGATGGTGTTAGAGAGGGGTTGTTGTTAGTTTAGTAGTTGTGGGTGGTTGTGTAATGTGGTGGAGAAGAGGTTGTGTTATAGTCCTCGTGGATGGTTGTGTGACAGTCGTACAGAAGAAGGTTGTTATACTGATGTGGGTAGTTGTACAGTACAATGGTGTTCGAGGGGGTTGTTTTCTAGTATAGTAGTTATGAGTGATTGTATGATATGGTGGAGAAGAGGTTGTGTTATAGTCCTCGTGGATGGTTGTGTGACAGTCATACAGAAGATGGTTGCGTTATATTGATGGTGTTATATAACGAGTTGTTTTCTAGTGGACTGTTATGCCAATGTCGGGTGATTGTACAGTATGATTGTGTTAGAGAGGGGTTGTTGTTAGTTTAGTAGTTGTGGGTGGTTGTATGATGTGGTGAAGAAGAGGTTGTGTTATAATCCTCGTGGATGGTTGTGTGACAGTCGTACAGAAGATGGTTGTGTTATACTGATGGTGGGTAGTTGTACAGTACAATGGTGTTCGAGGGGGTTGTTTTCTAGTATAGTATTTATGAGTGATTGTATGATGTGGTGGAGAAGAGGATGTGTTATAGTCCTCGTGGATGGTTGTGTGACAGTCGTACAGAAGATGGTTGTGTTATACTGATGGTGGTATAACGAGTTTTTTTCTAGTGGACTGTTATGCCAATGTCGGGTGATTGTACAGTGTGATGGTGTTAGAGAGGGGTTGTTGTTAGTTTAGTAGTTGTGGGTGGTTGTGTGATGTGGTGGAGAAGAGGTTGTGTTATAGTCCTCGTGGATGGTTGTGTGACAGTCGTACAGAAGATGGTTGTGTTATACTGATGGTGGTATAACGAGTTGTTTTCTAGTGGACTGTGATTGTACAGTATGATGGTGTTAGAGAGGGGTTGTTGTTAGTTTAGTAGTTGTGGGTGGTTGTGTGACATGAGGGGGTTCCTAATGGTGGTAGGTGGGTATTAGATGTTTGTGGTTGTTTTCTAGTTGTTGCTGTGTGCTGTGTATTAAAGGGGTGGGAATGTTATGGTGGTAAGAGGTTGGTTACATTACAGATACAGCGGGCGGACTGTGTTGTAGAGGGGTTGTTGTAGTAGAGCAGTGGTCGGGGGACACTTCGGTTGTAGCGGACAGGTTGCAGGTTAGAGTTACGACACTGGAGATGACGTGGTCAGGGCTGGAACAAGCGGTGGTGATCAGTAGTGAACAGGAACGTAGAGAGACAGCAGACAGAGCCGTGATTCATCACTCAGCAGCGGCCATGATAACCAATAAGGGGCGGCGGCATCCTCCCGACACCGTCACCCTCTCTATAATGAGCCAGACAGAAGATCTGGAGATATCAGAAGCCGCTCAATCAATTCTAATCTGATCCTGTCTATTCCCAGCCATCCTTTATGTGTGCACAATAGACCGCGCATAGATTTTTACGTTGACGTCAGACATTAAAGACGTAGCCACTGCAGACTAAATTCGCAGCATCATGAAGTGCGCCTTGTCTCTCTTACTGCTCTGTTTATGTGTCAGTCTTTACTGCAGCCCTCGCATTATATTCATAAACCAGGACAATCTGAATGAATAGTACTCCCAACCACCCCTCTTCTACAAGTCCTATGGTATCTAACCCTGACAAGGTTACCCAGCTTTTCCTGGTCCCCCTGGTTGTTTACGCCCCGGGTTTGTCTAGTATTGGCGCGGTGTCCAGACAGCTCATTTTAGAGGTATTATTATATCAAAGCTTCCGTCTATGTAATGATTTTCGTTCTTGGCGTCCGCGTTCATAACTGGAGGGCTGAACATTTATTTTGATTGCGCATTGGGACTTGTTAAGTTTTATTTCTTACCTTCAATTCATCGGCATCGTAAAAATCCACACGCACCGCCGGAACCATCCAGGTCTCGAAAAGCGTGGCCAGGATCTGCTTGGCAATGGAGTCTGCAATGAGGTGGAAATGTAGCGGGTTCCTCCTGTGAATAACAAGAGCAAAACGTCAACCGTTGAAGGGTAGGAATAGATTAACATGATGGGGCAGAGCGCTGACAGGGCAGAGCTCTGACCTTAAACCTCCACTCAGCACCCAACTCTCTCTAGTTAAAGGGGAACCTCCATTGATCAGCAGGGTGAAAGAATGCAGCTCAGTCTTATTGAAGTGAATGGGACTAAAAACAACAGGATTCCAATTAGACCCCCACCGATCATGAGATCCGGGATCACTTGAACCCCTGTCAATTCACTTCTATGGGACTGCCAGAGATAGCCATTAACCCTGCTCCATTTTTATAGGGGTACAAGGGACCCCCATTCCCAAGATCAGTGGTGAGTACTGCAGCCAGATAACCACTGAGGTACAATTTATCCCCTTTCCTGTGTTTAAAGGGAATTTCGACAGAACCCAGCATATCAACCGAGCCCCACAGATAGATAGGTTACGGTCACCTGAATCTATCAGTGCTTTCCCCTTGTGAATCGGATCTTCCATTGCTGAGATATCGCTGTTTTTGTCATATGCAAATGAGCTCTACGGAGCAATGGCGGCTCCCTTAATGCTTGGACATGGGTACAAAAACAGCTGTATCTCAGCAATGGAGGCTCCGATTCACAAGGGGAAAACACCGTATGATTCGGGTGACTCTAACCTATCTATCTGCAGGCTCGGCTGATATGCTGGTTTCTGGAGACATATTCCACTTTAAGCTTCCATATGTCATTGCAAACCGTCAACTGTGACAAGGCATTGCAGGATCTAAGACTCTTCAGGACTTGCGACGCTACGCCAAGCATCGTCATTGTTTATCTTCGCATCGGCTCCTCCATCTCATCTTTGTCTTTCATGAGTTCCACTCCAAGTCTATTGACGGCGACTTGAAAATTGACATTAGTTTTACTACAAAGAGCAACCATCTAGTAGATGAAGACAAGGAAGATGTCTCTCCTTCCCCCCTCTTGCTTCTTCCTTTCAGACTAATGGATACGTGTCACCCCTGGCGCACTCCGGAGAACAAATCCTTTCATTTGATATTCAAATGATATCCATTAAAATCTAATTCCGTCTCCGGGGAATTAGCGGAGCGGCCCGTTAACAAAGGAACGACCTGCAAGCTGTAAGTTATGGGCGCCGGGAGGATACGTGACATTGTTGTAGGATGTAGCTATCAGTTTTGTCAAGTTTCTTAATGCAATTATACCCTTAATCAGCTATTTACATAATTGTGTTCCAGGAGCCGGAGCCGGAGTCGCCGCGTGTATATTTCACGGGAGACAGACACATGTCGAGAATCTAATGGGAACATTCAGGTACTAGTACGAGATGGCACCATAAATGAGCTTGTTGGATGTTGCATTCAATATGTATTAAAGCATTGGGCACTGTGATGAACTCTGACCCTAGTGTTACGGGGGTTGATTGACGGGTCACTTAAAGGGCAGGTCCATCCATTACATATTTATGCACAGGCACAATCAACTCCCATATACAGATGGCATAGTAAAGGCTCATTGGGGAAAAATCGTCCTAAATGGGTTTTGTGTGGTCCCGAAGTTTATGATTATGATGGTTTGTGGCAGACTGCCAAATTTAAGCCTCTCCTGAAGTGGGTGGAGCTTCTCACATCAAAGAGATACATTCTCAGCCACGCCCACTACCATAGTTGGAGCAGGAAGTGGAAACCTGAGAAGGGTCTTGATGTAGACAGTCCATAATGACCTCTTCTGGGGTTTCTTGCAGCATCCAGTGCTCCTTTGTGGTCGTACTTGATCTTCTTCTCACCTTGTTGGGTGACATCAGTAGCTGAGATCTGTGATTGAGCTACACATGGGGTGATCTGACTTCATGACCATGTGGCCGCTGATGTCACCTAGGAGGCCAGAAGAGGACCAAAGATGCCCATGAGGGCACCAGATGATGTGAAGGAACTCAGGAGATGTGAGGGAAGGTGTGCTATTAGTGTGGGCGGGCTGTAGTATGCTGCTTCCAAAGTTTACACTGCTGAGCACCCCTGTGTGGGTGGAGCTATAGTATACTGTCTCCAAAGTTAACACTGCTATGCAGCTCAGTGTGGGTGGAGTTATAGTATGATGTCTCCAAAGTTTACACTGCTGTGCAGCTCAGTGTGGGTGGAGTTATAGTATGATGTCTCCAAAGTTTACACTGCTGTGCAGCTCAGTGTGTGTGGAGTTATAGTATGATGTCTCCAAAGTTTACACTGCTGTGCAGCTCAGTGTGGGTGGAGTTATAGTATAATGTCGCCAAAGTTTACACTGCTGTGCAGCTCAGTGTGGGTGGAGTTATAGTATGATGTCTCCAAAGTCTACACTGCTGTGCAGCTCAGTGTGGGTGGAGTTATAGTATGATGTCTCCAAAGTTTACACTGCTGTGCAGCTCAGTGTGGGTGGAGTTATAGTATGATGTCGCCAAAGTTTACACTGCTGTGAAGCTCAGTGTGGGTGGAGTTATAGTATGCTGTCTCCAAAGTTAACACTCCTGTGCAGCTCAGTGTGGGTGGAGTTATAGTATGCTGTCTCCAAAGTTTACACTGCTGTGCAGCTCAGTGTGGGTGGAGTTATAGTATGCTGTCTCCAAAGTTTACACTGCTGTGCAGCTCAGTGTGGGTGGAGTTATAATATGCTGTCTCCAAAGTTAACACTTCTGTGCAGCTCGTTGTGGGTGGAGTTATAGTATGATGTCTCCAAAGTTAACACTGCTGTGCAGCTCAGTGTGGGTGGAGTTATAGTATGCTGCCTCCAAAGTTAACACTGCTGTGCAGCTCTGTGTGGGTGGAGTTATAATATGCTGTCTCCAAAGTTTACACTGCTGTGAAGCTCAGTGTGGGTGGAGTTATAGTATGCTGCCTCCAAAGTTTACACTGCTGTGCAGCTCAGTGTGGGTGGAGTTATAGTATGCTGCCTCCAAAGTTTACACTGCTGTGCAGCTCAGTGTGGGTGGAGTTATAGTATGATGTCTCCAAAGTTTACACTGCTGTGCAGCTCAGTGTGGGTGGAGTTATAGTATGCTGTCTCCAAAGTTTACACTGCTGTGCAGCTCTGTGTGGGTGGAGTTATAGTATGCTGTCTCCAAAGTTTACACTGCTGTGAAGCTCAGTGTGGGTGGAGTTTTAGTATGCTGTCTCCAAAGTTAACACTGCTGTGCAGCTCAGTGTGGGTGGAGTTATAGTATGAGTCTCCAAAGTTTACACTGCTGTGCAGCTCAGGGTGGGTGGAGCTATAGTCTAGTTGACACCTCTACTTTAAGATCCTTGGAATGTGACAATTAAGGAGAGGCCACCACCCCTTCTGCCAAAGGCATCTTTAACTTGGGACTCACTGTTTTTGAAAAAAAGGCAGCCGTGTTTTTTTTGGACCTTGACCTTCTGTATTTACTAGGGCATGGAGAATTCCTTTAAGTTACCTTTTATGTTTTTGTAAATTATTCTGCAATGCGTTGCTGAACTTCATAGCTGCTCCCTTATCCTCCCGGCTCACAATGGGCACTGGATTGTGCCAGAAATTCCTCCCGGTTTCCCTTTTTTGCAGTGAACCTGAGGCCACTATTGAAGTGTCAGAGGAGTTTTCATCTGAAGGAAGCCTCCGCTTTGTATTCCGCACCAGTCGAGGCAGCAGCTTTTAGACAAAGCCGTTGCCTCAGCGGTGTCATGATTAGGTCTTCCGAGCTTTAACATATTTATTACAGATCCATGTTAAAGAACCCGACGCCAGCAAAAAAAAACGTCAAAGGCATCGAAAATCCAAGGACGCAGAAACTGTGTGTTGTAGGAGGCCTCCACTGCTGGACTAGGTTAGAGGCCGCCCCCGGGATTAATCATGGCTCATTAACATCAGTCTGACGAGCCCTCAGGGTAAGTCACTGCCCTCGGCCCAGGAGGCACCGGGCCAAATCATGGGATTTTATAATGTAGTCACAGTAAATGTGGCCTTGATGAGGATCACATCGTAAATGATAATCTATCCGGAACGTTTAAAGGGCCACTCACCCTAAAGACAGCCGCGTACAATAGCTTACAGCAGTCAGTACTATTATAATGTATCTGGAGATATGTGACATTAAGCAGAGGGGGCAGGGATTTATCTGGACTTCTTGTCATTCATATACTCCAATGGCTGATAACAGGGAACACCAGATTACATTTAAGCCATATATATAGAAGCTACATGAACCTGTACATTATGTGGCACCTTTAAGTGGACACCAAAGCTAAGCTCCCTTTCTAAATAAAGAGGACTTTTCACCAACTCCAGTTCTTTGCACCTTTTAATAGCCACCCTTCCACTGATTCTGGCATGGCAGGAATTTTTTCTCTAGCCCCCACTATTCCCAAGCAATCAGTGCAGTTATTATCAGAGCCTGATTTGCTAACTAGACTCCCTAATGTCCAGTGGGTAGTGATTGAGAACACCCACACTGCCTGTCTCTGATTGGAGCTCTGAGTCACACCCCCTTGCTTGCTCCACCCCGACACCACCCACAAGACATTAGGGAGTCTAGTCTACATATCAGGCACCAAAAATTACAGCACAGATTGTTCGTGAACGGTGGGGGCTAGAGAAAAAATTGCAACTGTGCCCGAATCAGTGGAAAGGCGACTATAATAGGAGTTGATGGAGATGGTGAAAGGTCCACTTTAATGGGTAATGGAGAGAACATAGAGCTTAGATTGGGTGTCCACTTAAAGGTGCAGCATCACGCACAATATATTCTACCTTCTGTATAAATGACTTAAAGTACCACGTCGGAATAGCCTTAAGAAAGGCTATTCTCCTACCTTTCGTTGTCTTCTCCATGCCGCCGTTCGCCTACAATCCTGGATCTTGTCAGTATGTAAATTAGCTCTCTCGCAGCAATGGGGGCGAGAGAACTCTCTCCAGCGCCGCCTCCATCTTCTTCAGCAGCATCATCTTCAGCCTCTTCTTCTGGCGGTGGCTTGTAACTTCTAAGGCCTCCGGCCTTGGGCAGAGCAGACCGCGCATGCCCATAGGCCAAGAGAAAATGGATGCTTGCATAGTATTGTAAGCGGCCATTTTCTCGGGGCCTGTGGGCATGCGCAGTCTGCTCTGCCCGAAGCCTACAAGTAAGAAGACACCGCCGGAAGAAGAGAATGAAGAGGCCGTTCCTGACGAAGATGGAGGCGGCGCTGGAGAGATTTCTCTCGCAGCATTGGGGCCAGTGCTGTCTGAGCGCTGGGGCCCACCCCCAGTGCTGCGAAAGAGCTAATTTACATACCGACAAGAACTGGGATTGTAGGCAAGCGGCGGCACAGAGAAGACAACGAAAGGTAGGAGAAGAATAGCCTTTCTTAAGGAAAAAATGTCGACTGAATAATAGGATCCCTTTAAAAAAAAAAAAAAATCTGTGATGACATCAAAAGTGTTTGATGGCATCACTTTTGGGATTTGAACCTGTTTTTAAAGCAAACCTATGATTACCGTAAGTAGAATTTTTGCTACTCTCATGAATGCTTTGTCTTCTTTTCCTGCTCAGGACCTGGGAGTTCTGCATAGGTGAGGATATGCCATCAATATTGGATTGGGGTTGGTCCCATTCTGCAGATAATGTGTCAATGTCGAGACTCCCCGCAGGCAGGACAATAAATGATGTCGGGCCTGCTATCCCTTAGTAGAAGCCGTTACAATGAGATTGATGGTGGTCTTGCTTTCGACACCTGTCACTGAACAGCTGACAATCCCATTTTTCCTTCATTATTTATTAGGCATAGCGCTGTACCTTTGGTAGTGGCAGTGCCTGGTATTACAGCTAAGAGCAAGTCAGTCTGACTGAAGTGAATAGGACTGAACTGCGATACCGGGCACAGCCATTACCGAAAGTGCAGCACTGTTCCTAATCAAGGGGATGTGGGACTACTTCAATTGATTGGTTGGCAGAGTTGCTGAGAGTCGGACCCCCACTGATCTGATAGCATTAGTCTACCAAAGAATACATTATCAATTTTGGAGGCCTGAAGAACATCTTTAAAGGGGTTGTCCGATTTATAAAACCTATATTCATACACCCAATTTTAAGTCAATAGAGCTAGGAGTTCTCTGCTCAGGATCCTCATCTCTTGATCCAAGGTTAGAAAGAGTGTCTCCTGGTCTGGAGGACCTGTCCTGTATTACACACACAACCCATTTGAAAGGACACTGTGTAATGTTTAATCTGACCTGGTGGTGGCAGTGCAGGGAAACTATACACTTATCACCAGTCTTGACCACAGATTGCTGGGATCTTGTGATTTATCTCATTGTCATGAGAATCTTCTTACTAGAGATGGGTGAACCTTGCAAGATTTGTTTTGCAAAGTTCACCTGCCAGTTACCTAGTTCGTTCCAAACCGGAAGTTGTGTCGTTATATTCTGGCGTCCCTTCAGACCCCAAAATATAATGAGTGGAGGTGCAAGAAATAATGTACAGTCATACTCATCTTCCCACACTGCACCTGGGCTCCTTTGTGGGATTTTTTGGTCTTCTTCTGTCCTCCTGGAGACCAATAAGTCCTGTGATTTGGCCTAAGATGTCCCTCGGGCCTCTGACATCACCTGGAAAATGGCCAAATATGCCAACAAAGGTGCACTAGACGTGATTATGACTGTTTTTATGCACCTCCCTTTGGCCTTCACTCATTACAGTCTGGGGTCGGAAAAGATCCCGAAGTATAACAAGGAATAAAGGGTGGCCGAAACCAAAATTTTTGGAAAATTTGTAACAAACCCGGCTTGTTAGAAACCAATTTGCTCTTCTCTACAGGGACTATTCAACGCGGAGAATCCCTTGAAGGGATGACAGCTTCCAAATCCTTCAATGTCTACATGTGTACATGACCTGTTGTCAGGGGGGAGGGGCAGTGGCACCTATTCCATAATACAGGGTAAATATGCTGCTATTATAATTCACGGTCTCTGTAAATTAACACCAGAATGCCGATGCCAATTACACTGATTTCTACACCGGCGACACGTTCCTCATTTTTGTTCCAGGCGGCTTTACAATCCCAGCTCGGAAAATAAAAGGAATTGGCATAAAATGTCACATTTATCTCACATTATAAATTAGATGTTTGCCATGCACAGGAGACGAAGTAACGGGAGCGCAGATTATATGTGACTCATCAATACACTGCAGATACACCGGGACGGGCGGATGGCGAGGCAACTCCTACGTGGAGAACGCCACGCATTAAAAGGATTGCAATAAAATACAAATTAAATGGAACAAGGAGATGGCACCGAGTTATTTCCGTTATATTAAGTTTCATATTCTCTCCTTATCCCCCCCGCCCATACGATCCAGATCCAGAAAAAGTATTGCTGTCAATTGGCCAATGTGGAATAAAGCTGTGAGAGATTTACATGGTCAGTGGAAAGGGACCTGCGGTGATCGAGGACCTGGATGATCGGGGATCGATGGGTAAAGGAGGAGGAGGAGTCAAAGAGAAGAAGAGACTGCTAAAATGGTACAGAGAGAAATGAGAGCGTTATATATAGAGAGGTGGACAATACTATGTAGAGAGCAATGGAGAGTACTATGAAGGAATTGATAGAGGGAACTATGCAGAGAGCGATGGAGAGTACTATGAAGGGATTGATAGAGAGAACTATGCAGAGAGCGATGGAGAGTACTATGAAGGGATTGATAGAGAGAACTATGCAGAGAGCGATGGAGAGTACTATGAAGGGATTGATAGAGAGAACTATGCAGAGAGCGATGGAGAGTACTATGAAGGAATTGCTAGAGAGAACTATGCAGAGAGCGATGGAGAGTACTATGAAGGGATTGCTAGAGAGAACTATGCAGAGAGCGATGGAGAGTACTATGAAGGAATTGATAGAGAGAACTATGCTGAGACACAGGGAAGCAAAGAGATAGGAGAACTCAAAGAGACACACAATAGACATGGCCACCCTTAACTTAGTTCACAAATGGTTAAGGACTCCAATTTGTCATGAATACCATTCAATATAATATTGCGACATACTAGCAAAACCCTTGACAGATAGCAATAGACAACACAACCACTGGGTGGCTGCAAATAGACATATATAACATATTACTTTGTGATACGACATTGAATATCATGTTGCCTTGAAAAGCTGATCATCTTCTAATCATATAGACAGCCAGCCAGGAGGATTTCCTGCACCAAACCTCCACTCCCATAACCACAGAACAAGACAAATAACATCTTTACCTGTGGAACAAGACGGACTTGACCAGCGTGACCACATCTCGGCTGGCGTTATAACCCGCGCACACTATGGCAACGTGAATGGTCTGTAACAGAACAGACATATAGTCAGTGAATATGAGGAAATGGGGCCAACTTCATTTTCTGAGACAATAATAATAATAATATACAATATAATAATATTATATCAGCCCGCAGCCACCACTAGAGGGGGCTCACTGCATACTGTGTATACATTGAACTCTAATAACTCTGTATGCATGGTCAATATGGATGATGATATCCTTGTGGTCATCCCAAAACCCTAAATTTTCTCAAAATAGATCGTTGACTCCATCCTAGGACTGTATTACATGGGATAAACTTGTTTAATAGATATTTTCCAGGGAAATTAAACCTTTCTTGAGTCACAGGCTGGTCCATGACCCCGGTCCGGGAGCTGAAATCTCACAAAACCTATTAAAAAATACGATTTATCTCCCTAAGACTAAAGGGATTTATCGTATATTGAAAAATTCATCTTTTTCAGACTGGACTTCCTGACAATCATTCAGTATAATGACATTTCACATATATCCCTCCCCCTCCCCCGCGCCCTCTCAACCAGCTCCTCAGTTATCTTAGCTCGGCCTTTTGTGATACATTTGGTTATTGATTCAGAAAGGAGTAAATATCATGTAGAAGAAGATGGATCGGAGACTGTCATATAAAAAATACAATAAAATCACGAGGAAGATTTATGTGTCTTTACTTTTATTTGCCCCATAAAATACTGGTAGGTTAAAATAAATAAATAAATAAAACAATATAAAAAAATTGTGGGGGGGGGGGGTAAAACTGGTAAGTAAATATTAAAAAAATAAAATAAAAAAATGGTAAAATAAGTATTTTTGTTATTAAAACATAATAATTATCATTTCATACAATTTAGAATTTTTTTTACACATGTGAAATATTTTTTTTTTATTATTCAAGATTGCCTAATTTGTGAATTATATTTGAGTTCGTAACTTTCTAATTTGTAAAAATTTTAAAAGGATCCTATCATTAAAACATTATTTTCTGGGTACCACGTAGGAATAACCTTAAGAAAGGCTATTCTTCTCCTACCTTTAGATGTCTTCTCTGCGCTGCCGCTCCGTAGAAATACTGGTTTTCACCGGTATGCAAATGAGTTCTCTCGCAGCACTGGGGGTGGTCCCTAGCGCTCAAACAGCACTGGGGGCGTACCCATTGCTGTGAGAGAACTCTCCATCTTCTTCAGGAACAGGTCTTCTTGCTTCTTCTTCCGGGGGTGGCTTCAAACTTCTAGGCCTCGGGCCTAGGGCAAAGCCGACTGCGCATGCCCGCCGGCCACAAGAAAATGGCCACTTACACAGTATTGGCTGGCGGGCACGCGCAGTCGGTTGCCCGAGGCCTAGAAGTTTAAAGCCACTGCCGGAAGAAGATGCGTGAAGAGGCCGTTCCTGAAGAAGATGGAGGCAGCGCTGGAGAGTTCTCTCGCAGATTTGGCGACGCCCCCAGTGCTGTATGAGCTCTGGGGACCGCCCCCAGTGCTGCGAGAGAACTCATTTGCATAGCGACAAAAAACGGATTATATTCCAAACGGTGGCGCAGAGAAGACATCTAAAGGTAGGAGAAGAATAGCCTTTCTTAAGGCTATTCCTACGTGGTACCCAGAAAAAAATGAATTTAATGATAGGATCCCATTTAAGGAAATTTTTAGGAAGTTTTTAAAATAGAAAATATTTTTTTTTCACTTTAACAATTTAAATTTTTGTATTTTTCTACAAACTCATATAAATTTATTTATGTTTTTACTTTAATTGTTTTTTTTTTGTTTTTTTTAAAGAACATGAAATAATTCTGTAACTGCTTAAGAAATATTCTGTTGAAAGTAAAAAAAATAATGACAATGACATAACCAATCTATTTTTTTTTTTTTGAAAATGGATTTTATTGTAAAAATGGCCAAAGGGCACCTGTAATAGAAGGCGTATATTGTACAAACAGAAATCCACCTAATGGCTGGGGCCTGCGCGCTCTCCGGGGGCAGACGTCGGGGTGACAGTTATTGTGACTGCAAATCACGGACGGAATCACATTTGCGCTACAGACAATTCCATTCCACTAAATGACGGCCTAAAATCCCTCTAGAGGCGCAGCTGCAGCTAATCAGCCATGGAAATACACAAAAAACACAGCGCGGCCGGCGCCAGGAAGTGCCTGAAGGTTCACAATCTCAGTGTGACAAAAAACGTCTATTTCTGGGAAACTCACATCCAAGCCGGGAGGCGTAATTGGGTTCTGGAAGGCCGAGAAATTCGGTTGAACCCCATTATTCTAACATGGACTCCCTGACTGAGAAAATGAAGTTCACCGCAACGCTGGACCATAATCACGTCATTCTCAATCTCACCGGGGGGCACTTATTTATTGACTTTACATACAGAAAATGTATCTGGCTACCCTGGAAACCCAACCAACACTTTCAAATTACTGCCAAAACTTGGGATATGAGAATAAACAGTCAGCGTGACCTGGATAGCATATTAGCTGCCGAGCCTGATATATCATCTTATACCGATATATGTGTACTCCATGGCTGCCAACAGAGACAACAGAGTATTTCCAGCTCATAAATTGTGTTGTTCAAAGCTAAGGCTGGGATCACATCTGTGTTGTAGTCTCTGTCGCCGAGATCGACGAAAATCAGTGGAGAAAAAAGTCCTGCCTGGACTATGTACAAGAATATAACTCCTATAATACTGCCCCCTATGTACAAGAATATAACTACTATAATACTGCCCCTATGTACAAGAATATAACTACTATAATACTGCCCCTATGTACAAGAATATAACTACTATAATACTGCTCCTATGTACAAGAATATATCTACTATAATACTACTCCTATGTACAAGAATATAACTACTATAATACTGCCCCCTATGTACAAGAATATAACTACTATAATACTGCTCCTATGTACAAGAATATAACTACTATAATACTGCCCCCTATGTACAAGAATATAACTACTATAATACTACCTCCTATGTACAAGAATATAACTACTATAATACTGTCCCTATGTACAAGAATATAACTACTATAATACTGCCCCCTATGTACAAGAATATAACTACTATAATACTGCTCCTATGTACAAGAATATATCTACTATAATACTACTCCTATGTACAAGAATATAACTACTATAATACTGCCCCCTATGTACAAGAATATAACTACTATAATACTGCTCCTATGTACAAGAATATAACTACTATAATACTGCTCCTATGTACCAGAATATAACTACTATAATACTACCTCCTATGTACAAGAATATAACTACTATAATACTGCCCCCTATGTACAAGAATATAAATACTATAATACTGCCCCTATGTACAAGAATATAACTACTATAATATTACCTCCTATGTACAAGAATATAACTACTATAATACTGCTCCTATGTACAAGAATATAACTACTATAATACTGCTCCTATGTACCAGAATATAACTACTATAATACTACCTCCTATGTACAAGAATATAACTACTATAATACTGCCCCCTATGTACAAGAATATAACTACTATAATACAGCCCCTATGTACAAGAATATAACTACTATAATACTACTCCTATGTACAAGAATATAACTACTATAATACTACCTCCTATGTACAAGAATATAACTACTATAATACTGCCCCTATGTACAAGAATATAACTACTATAATACTGCCCCTATGTACAAGAATATAACTACTATAATACTACTCCTATGTACAAGAATATAACTACTATAATACTGCTCCTATGTACAAGAATATAACTACTATAATACTACCTCCTATGTACAAGAATAGAACTACTATAATACTGCCCCCTATGTACAAGAATATAACTACTATAATACTGCCCCCTATGTACAAGAATATAACTACTATAATACTGCTCCTATGTACAAGAATATAACTACTATAATACTACTCCTATGTACAAGAATATAACTACTATAATACTGCCCCTATGTACAAGAATATAACTACTATAATACTACCCCTATGTACAAGAATATAACTACTATAATACTGCTCCTATGTACAAGAATATAACTACTATAATACTACTCCTATGTACAAGAATATAACTGCTATAATACTACTCCTATGTACAAGAATATAACTACTATAATACTGCTCCTATGTACAAGAATATAACTACTATAATACTACTCCTATGTCCAAGAATATAACTACTATAATACTGCTCCTATGTACAAGAATATAACTGCTATAATACTACTCCTATGTACAAAAATATAACTACTATAATACTGCTCCTATGTACAAGAATATAACTACTATAATACTACTCCTATGTCCAAGAATATAACTACTATAATACTGCTCCTATGTACAAGAATATAACTGCTATAATACTACTCCTATGTACAAAAATATAACTACTATAATACTGCTCCTATGTACAAAAATATAACTACTATAATACTACTCATATGTACAAGAATATAACTACTATAATACTGCCTCCAATGTACAGGAATATAGCTACTATAATACTGCTCCTATGTGCAAGAATATAACTACTATAATACTACTCCTATGTACAAAAATATAACTACTATAATACTACTCCTATGTACAAGAATATAACTACTATAATACTACCTCCTATGTACAGGAATATAACTACTATAATACTGCTCCTATGTGCAAGAATATAACTACTATAATACTACTCCTATGTACAAGAATATAACTACTATAATACTGCTCCTATGTACAAGAATATACCTATTATAATACTACTCCTATGTACAAGAATATAACTACTATAATACTGCTCCTATGTACAAGAATATAACTACTATAATACTACCTCCTATGTACAAGAATATAGCTACTATAATACTACCTCCTATGTACAAGAATATAACTACTATAATACTGCCTCCTATGTACAAGAATATAACTACTATAATACTACCTCCTATGTACAAGAATATAACTACTATAATACTGCTCCTATGTACAAGAATATAACTACTATAATACTACTCCCATGTACAAGAATATAACTGCTATAATACTGATCCTATGTACAAGAATATAACTACTATAATACTGCCCCCTATGTACAAGAATATAAACTGCTATAATACTGCTCCTATGTACAAGAATATAACTACTATAATACTGCTCCTATGTACAAGAATATAACTACTATAATACTGCCCCCTATGTACAAGAATATAACTACTATAATACTACATCCAATGTACAAGAATATAACTACTATAATACTGCTCCTATGTACAAGAATATAACTACTATAATACTGCTCCTATGTACAAGAATATAACTACTATAATACTGCCCCCTATGTACAAGAATATAACTACTATAATACTACCCCTATGTACAAGAATATAACTACTATAATACTGCTCCTATGTACAAGAATATAACTACTATAATACTGCTCCTATGTACAAGAATATAACTACTATAATACTACATCCAATGTACAAGAATATAACTACTATAATACTGCCATCTATGTACAAGAATATAACTACTATAATACTACTCCTATGTACAAGAATATAACTACTATAATACTACTGCTATGTACAAGAATATAACTACTATAATACTGCTCCTATGTACAAGAATATAACTACTATAATACTACTCCTATGTACAAGAATATAACTACTATAATACTGCTCCTATGTACAAGAATATAACTACTATAATACTACCTCCTATGTACAAGAATATAACTACTAGAATTCTGCCTCTATGTAACTCATCTTCACTAATCCATGTGTCTCCCATCATGGACTCACTTCTGCTCGGATGGTAACAGTCATACTTTACCGTAGCAGTCATGGCGGCTCGGAGGCGTTCTCCAGCTGTTTAGTGGCCCACTTGAGACAGCTTTGTTCAAACTATTTTAATTGCGGTATAATACAATTATGGCGCTAAGCAGTTATAACCCTACTATGGCGTTCAGTTGGTAGATGAGATAGTTTCACATCCCCATAATGCGCTAAACTAAAAGCGAATGTGAATTACGCCATTTACATAATGATTATGGGTGAAAATAAAGGAAAATACTGAAGGTGGTATAAATGAAGTGAGGAGGGGGCGCCACGTGACGATATCCAGTGCAGTAAGTGTGAGGAGCAGAATATTAACCCCCTTTCTGCTGGAGAGGGATACAATACTATATGGCCTCCATGGGGGCTTTCAATCTGTCAGTACTTTTGTCACTGAGTATTTGCAAGCCAAGGCGAGATAACCAGAAGATCAGTAAACAGGACAAGGTGCTGAAAGGTCTGAGAACACAGAGCCTGGAATACTAAAGTAATCACAGGCAAGTGATAGATCTCAATGATAGGCTTATATACCCTGCCTCAGCTCAGGATTGGACAATGAGGCAGCATTCTGATTGGTTCTGGATCACAAAGCTCTATCTGGTTGAGCAAACCCAGCCAAAGTTTGACTCGTAGACATGTCAAAGTAATGGCCATGGGTGGTGCTGCACGGATCTGGCTTACAGATATGCCCCCCTTCCCTATAAGGATGGGTCCCAATGATTTTTATGTACACACCTGTACTGTCTTTATGAACTATATGGCGGTATTATTTCAGAACTACTTTCCATTCTTCTCCTGCTAAGGATCCAGATGAGCATATGTTTTCCCAACATGGAAGACTGCATGTTTTTGAGCCGACCATGCGTGGTGGTCAAGGGATGAAGCAAATTACCGTAAGATCTCTGACCAATGGTGCTGAAGACAGTCAGCATGTTGGGCTCAAGGTCAAGGAGGTGTATCATGTAGGACAACGATATATGGACCCTTATATTGGGAGTTTCAAACCTTCTCCATCATATACGCTACTATTATAATGGAGCATCAGTCATTGCCACATCTTGTACCCACGTGTACATTTCCTTGGGCACAGTGCTGTAGTTTTGTCACCAGCTTCAACTATTCCTTAATTTATTCACCAAACCACCGAGCGCCAACTGTGCTACCTCAGGCCTGAAGCAAGATGGATGCTTTCCCAGCAGCTGCATGCTTTCTATAAACTCAGTCATAAAAAGTATGTACCCCCCCTCCTGTTAGAAGTGCAGGATTGTGCTGCCATACTGTTCAGGTGCAAACACCAGGACATACCGTATACAACGCCAAGATCCAGATGCAGAGATAATTACTGTTGACTCATCATTACCCTGCACGAGACATGGATGAAATCGCGTTGGAATCGGTGGTTTAGGAAAACCTTTTACACTGTGGCGAGTGAGAGAGTCTTAAAGGGGTTTTACAAAACTCCATGTTCAAAGTGAAGAACTATCGGGCTCGGGTATCTTTTCATTACTCTTGCCCTTACTGCTACCTTGGCCAGTTGCTGTTTTGGACTGAGTTGTAGTACCAGACACAGCCACAGTTATATATATGGCACTGTGGTGGTGTAAACAATGTTGATCGTTTCATTAAACCCGCCATACTGTGGATCACCAATGGTCTCTAAGGTCAGAGCCCCACTAGTCAAATATGTGTGGCCTATTTTTACAAGGCTAGGATATCAGTGTATAGATTAGTTAATAGAGGAAGACTTTTCTTAAGGTTCCTCAACTCTTGACCATATTTAAAGGGAGTGTCACCAGATTCCAGCATATCAATCCAGCTCTGCAGATAGATAGGTTAGGATCATACGAATCAAACAGTGTTTCCCCCTTGTGAATCGGTGCCTCTGTTGCCGAGATATCCCCCTTCTTTGTAATATGTAAATGAGCTCCTCGAAGAAGCGAGGGCGCCGCCATTGCCCCAAAGAAGTCTACTGTATAATGACAAAAACAGCAATATCTCAGCAATGGAGGCACCGATTCACAAGGGGAAAACACTGTTTGATTCAGAGGACCATAACCTATCTACCTGTGGGGTCGGGTTGAGAAGCTGGGTTCTACTGACAGACTCCCTTTAAGCCATTTATAAAGAATGTCTCTTTATTTTGGAGGACTCGACAGATACAACGCAGTGATTTGAATGGACATTGTGTAATACTTCATTTCTCCAGTGGTGGCGCTGCAGAGAAGTAGAATATTTACAGTTAGGGTTCTCCACAGATTGATCAGCTCTGTTTTCCTGATTCGGAGTTCCAAAATCTAAATTAAGCGAGTTAATTCTAATCCCCTATCCACAGAATAGGATATAACTGTATGACCACTAGGGGTCCGACCACTGGGTCCATAGGATCATGAGAAAGAAGAAAGCCTCGGTGCACAGGCGTGACCACCAATGCATTGACTACTATGGAACTGATGGGGTAACCTAAGCCACGGAATGGACTAGTGGTCCCTACTGTTTTTGTGATTGGGGGACCCCCAGCGATCAGACACCGATCCTTATACATAAGGGATAAGTGTTTTTACCTGCAGCTACCACTAGATGGAAACGGTGTCCAATGGTGGACCCGCATAAAAAAACGTATCGTTTTGCAAAAACTTTCGGCTCCCCTAAAAGCCGGAGATCTACCGAAACCTCTGCCGAAGCAGCGAGACGTAGCACTAACCAAAGGCGAAGGATTATAATGAATGTGCCTGATATGATGTATGACACGCTCCATATAAACTATAACATTTGTTTATTAATGAATCAACCATTATATATAATTAGCATAATTACCGCCATCAGTTATGGATTTCAGCCTTTAATTGGGGTTACGTCCCAAAACGTCTGCCTGTCTCTCGCTATAATAGAGTCTATTCATAGCCCGGAACGTTCCAAGAGTTGTCGAATGATACAGTCATACAATATTGTCTTAGTGTTGGTATTTTATTATCATGTACATGTTTCGGCAAGGGTTAACCTAGGCTTTTTGGCTTCATCTTAAGTAAAAAATAAAGCAACTTGGAATACGGTTTCATATAGTATATAATATCCTACACCGGTGCGGAGCTATGTGTCTCCATGGTTGTAGACTACAAACAAATTACATACGTAGTCTGATCCTGCACTAATGTGTTGCTTCACTCTATCTACACTCCCACCCGAATGGAAACCTAATCCGCAAAAAAAAAAAAAGTGTTTGCCTTAGGAAACCCGCGGACCCCACAGAGTAAAATGGGTCCGTGTGGTTTATGCACAAAAAATGCGGCCCCATGTGCCCCCATACAGTAAAATGCTGCTACACAGTCACCATAACAGTATATGTCCACACATTATAATGTTCCCCTCCAAATGCCCCACAGTATGAAGTCCCTTTTCTGGTGCTCCAGTTTAAACTTGGGGAAACAAGAGGGGAATATTAAACAGTGGGGGTAGTTGGAGGGGGACAATAAATTGGTGGCAGCTGGAGTGGGACATTAAACCGTGGGGGTAGCTGGAGGGGAACATTAAACCGTGGGGGTAGCTGGAGGGGGACAATAAACCGTGGGGGTAGCTGGAGGGGGACATTAAACGGGGAGCAAATAGAGGCAGACATGTCGCCCTCCTGCTACTCCTATGGATTAATGTCTCCTTCCAACTTGCTCCCAGTTTAATGTCACCCTTCATCTGCCCCAGTTTAATGTTCCTCTTCATCTCCCCCAGTATAATGCCCCCTCCCTCTGTGCCCACTTTAATGCCCCCTTCATCTGTCCCCAGTTTAATGCCCCCCAACTTCTATCCCCAGTTTAAAGCCTCTCCTTCATTTGCCCCAATTTAATGTCCCCCATTCATTTGCTCCCAGTGTAATCCCCCCTTGATCTGCCACCAGTTTAATGTCCCCCCTTCATCTGCCTCCAGTTTAATGTCCCACTTCATCTCCCCCCATTTTAATGCCCCCCTCATCTTCCACCAGTTTAATGTCCCCCTTCATCTGCCCACATATTAAGGCCCCCTCATCTTCTACCAGTTTAATGTCTCCCTTCATCTGCCCCCATGTTAATGCCCCCCTCATCTTCCACCAGTTTAATGTACCCCCTCCATTTGCCCCCACAGTTACCATAACAAAAACACTGATACTCACCTCTCCTCGCTTCCCTGTTGCTCTGTAGAATTCTATTCTCTCCGAGTGCTCAGGGAGCTGCAGGCGCGATGTGAATGACATCATCACATCGCGCCTACAGCTCCTGGGACTGGAGTACACAAGGATGTGCGTCACACACAATGGTAAAGCAGGACCTGTTTGCAGATAGCTCCTGTCTCATCGTTGTATTTAACTCATCTGTGTCCGGAGAGGATGCAGCTGAGTTGATACCAGGACATACCTCCTGCCGAACTGGGACAGCACCTGACATCCAGGACTGTCCCGCTGAATCCGGGTTGGTTGGGAGGTATGCTCTTGTACTGTCTGTAGGGGGCAGTGAGGGTAACATGGGGAGACTCTGACTACAGAGAGTTGCTTTGTAGTCTGGCGTGCTATATCGAACTTTGACCCTAATGATAATGATAAAATATTAATGACTTAATCGGCACAAAATGTTGGATCTAAAACATCTTAATTGTTACCCAAATGAATGTTGGTTGGGAGATTTACGGCCGGTTTATGGTCAGCTTCAGCTAAAATATTGTAAAGTAAAATGCATTGATTTCCTCCTGTAATTCCCCATTAATTAGTCTCAGAAGAGCGGAGGGAAGACTTCGGGGGCCGCCCATCCCGCCGAGGAAAACGGATCCCAGTCATCTCAGTGATAATTTCCTCCTCATCAGCTGGTGAACTGTTTATCGGCACATAAGGTATTTTCCTATTACCCGACATTAATTAGGCCTCCGGAGTGCGAGCGATACGGCCAGGAACGCCCAGTCACTCGCTGCAATAAATGGATCTCTGTGGAATAAATTAATTACTTATTATCACCTAGCATTAATTACCCCCCGAGGGAATGACGAATGTAAACTGAGATATTGGGACTGGATTCATCCTTCACTGTCCTCACTGACTACAGGATGATTTACATAGACTACTATCTCCACCGGGCTATGTGGTTGGTGGACCCTGCTGAAGGTAGTAGGACTAATCCCAGGTATTTCAAGGCCTCCTTAAAGGGGTTGTCCGGGCTTATTTCTTTTATAGCCTATCCTCAGCAGATAGTTCAGTCAGTAGTCTCACGGCCCCGTCCCTTTACTGCAGATCATCTCCCATTGAAGTCAAAGTGAGATAAACTGCAGTGAAGGGGCCAGGCTGGTATACAGTGGACAGAGTAGACTTATCCTGTACTGATCCTGAGTTACATCCTGTATTATACTCCAGAGCTGCGCTCACTATTCTGCTGGTACAGTCACTGTGTACATACATTACATTACTTATCCTGTATTATACTCCAGAGCTGCGCTCACTATTCTGCTGGTGCAGTCACTGTGTACATACATTACATTACTTATCCTGTATTATACTCCAGAGCCTCACTCACTATTCTGCTGGTACAGTCACTGTGTACATACATTACATTACTTATCCTGTATTATACTCCAGAGCTGCACTCACTATTCTGCTGGTGCAGTCACTGTGTACATACATTACATTACTTATCCTGTATTATACTCCAGAGCTGCGCTCACTATTCTGCTGGTACAGTCACTGTGTACATACATTACATTACTTATCCTGTATTATACTCCAGAGCTGCGCTCACTATTCTGCTGGTGCAGTCACTGTGCACATACATTACATTACTTATCCTGTATTATACTCCAGAGCTGCGCTCACTATTCTGCTGGTGCAGTCACTGTGTACATACATTACATTACTTATCTTGTATTATACTCCAGAGCTGCGCTCACTATTCTGCTGGTACAGTCACTGTGTACATACATTACATTACTTATCCTGTATTATACTCCAGAGCTGTGCTCACTATTCTGCTGGTGCAGACACTGTGTACATACATTACATTACTTATCCTGTATTATACTTTAGAGCTGCGCTCACTATTCTGCTGGTACAGTCACTGTGTACATACATTACATTACTTATCCTGTATTATACTCCAGAGCTGCGCTCACTATTCTGCTGGTACAGTCACTGTGTACATACATTACATTACTTATCCTGTAATGATCCTGAGTTATATCCTGTGTTATACTCCAGAGCTGCGCTCACTATTCTGCAGGTATAGTCACTGTGTACATAAATTACATTACTTATCCTGTATTATACTCCAGAGCTGCGCTCACTATTCTGCTGGTGCAGTCACTGTGTACATACATTACATTACTTATCCTGTATTATACTCCAGAGCTGCGCTCACTATTCTGCTGGTGCAGTCACTGTGTACATACATTACATTACTTATCCTGTATTATACTCCAGAGCTGCGCTCACTATTCTGCTGGTGCAGTCACTGTGTACATACATTACATTACTTATCCTGTATTATTTCCAGAGCTGTGCTCACTATTCTGCTGGTGCAGTCACTGTGTACATACATTACATTACTTATCCTGTATTATACCCCAGAGCTGCGCTCACTATTCTGCTGGTACAGTCACTGTGTACATACATTACATTACTTATCCTGTATTATACTCCAGAGCTGCGCTCACTATTCTGCTGGTACAGTCACTGTGTACATACATTACATTACTTATCCTGTATTATACTCCAGAGCTGTGCTCACTATTCTGCTGGTGCAGTCACTGTGTACATACATTACATTACTTATCCTGTATTATACTCCAGAGCCTCACTCACTATTCTGCTGGTACAGTCACTGTGTACATACATTACATTACTTATCCTGTATTATACTCCAGAGCTGCACTCACTATTCTGCTGGTGCAGTCACTGTGTACATACATTACATTACTTATCCTGTATTATACTCCAGAGCTGCGCTCACTATTCTGCTGGTACAGTCACTGTGTACATACATTACATTACTTATCCTGTATTATACTCCAGAGCTGCGCTCACTATTCTGCTGGTGCAGTCACTGTGCACATACATTACATTACTTATCCTGTATTATACTCCAGAGCTGCGCTCACTATTCTGCTGGTGCAGTCACTGTGTACATACATTACATTACTTATCTTGTATTATACTCCAGAGCTGCGCTCACTATTCTGCTGGTGCAGTCACTGTGCACATACATTACATTACTTATCCTGTATTATACTCCAGAGCTGCGCTCACTATTCTGCTGGTACAGTCACTGTGTACATACATTACATTACTTATCCTGTATTATACTCCAGAGCTGTGCTCACTATTCTGCTGGTGCAGACACTGTGTACATACATTACATTACTTATCCTGTATTATACTTTAGAGCTGCGCTCACTATTCTGCTGGTACAGTCACTGTGTACATACATTACATTACTTATCCTGTATTATACTCCAGAGCTGCGCTCACTATTCTGCTGGTACAGTCACTGTGTACATACATTACATTACTTATCCTGTAATGATCCTGAGTTATATCCTGTGTTATACTCCAGAGCTGCGCTCACTATTCTGCAGGTATAGTCACTGTGTACATAAATTACATTACTTATCCTGTATTATACTCCAGAGCTGCGCTCACTATTCTGCTGGTGCAGTCACTGTGTACATACATTACATTACTTATCCTGTATTATACTCCAGAGCTGCGCTCACTATTCTGCTGGTGCAGTCACTGTGTACATACATTACATTACTTATCCTGTATTATACTCCAGAGCTGCGCTCACTATTCTGCTGGTGCAGTCACTGTGTACATACATTACATTACTTATCCTGTATTATTTCCAGAGCTGTGCTCACTATTCTGCTGGTGCAGTCACTGTGTACATACATTACATTACTTATCCTGTATTATACCCCAGAGCTGCGCTCACTATTCTGCTGGTACAGTCACTGTGTACATACATTACATTACTTATCCTGTATTATACTCCAGAGCTGCGCTCACTATTCTGCTGGTACAGTCACTGTGTACATACATTACATTACTTATCCTGTATTATACTCCAGAGCTGCGCTCACTATTCTGCAGGTACAGTCACTGTGTACATACATTACATTACTTATTCTGTATTATACTCCAGAGCTGTGCTCACTATTCTGCTGGTGCAGACACTGTGTACATACATTACATTACTTATTCTGTATTATACTCCAGAGCTGTGCTCACTATTCTGCTGGTGCAGTCACTGTGTACATACATTACATTACTTATCCTGTATTATACTCCAGAGCTGCGCTCACTATTCTGCTGGTGCAGTCACTGTGTACATACATTACATTACTTATCCTGTATTATACCCCAGAGCTGCGCTCACTATTCTGCAGGTACAGTCACTGTGTACATACATTACATTACTTATCCTGTATTATACTCCAGAGCTGCGCTCACTATTCTGCTGGTACAGTCACTGTGTACATACCTTACATTACTTATCCTGTATTATACTCCAGAGCTGCGCTCACTATTCTGCTGGTACAGTCACTGTGTACATACATTACATTACTTATCCTGTATTATACTCCAGAGCTGCGCTCACTATTCTGCTGGTACAGTCACTGTGTACATACATTACATTACTTATCCTGTATTATACTCCAGAGCTGCGCTCACTATTCTGCTGGTACAGTCACTGTGTACATACATTACATTACTTATCCTGTATTATACTCCAGAGCTGCGCTCACTATTCTGCTGGTGCAGTCACTGTGTACATACATTACATTACTTATCCTGTATTATACCCCAGAGCTGCGCTCACTATTCTGCTGGTACAGTCACTGTGTACATACATTACATTACTTATCCTGTATTATACTCCAGAGCTGCGCTCACTATTCTGCTGGTACAGTCACTGTGTACATACCTTACATTACTTATCCTGTATTATACTCCAGAGCTGCGCTCACTATTCTGCAGGTATAGTCACTGTGTACATACATTACATTATTCATTCTGGACCTCAGTGTCCAAGAGTCCATAGTGGTCTCAGTTACACCTCCGAATCCGAGTTCTTCATTGGTCATAAGTTTTTGAAATCTGCTGGAGAAGGGCCGACGCTCCGCACACCTCCCGCTCTGTCTGTTCTCCTAATGTAATGATTATTTCGGTGGTGGAGGTGCCAGGCGACACCCGGGTGGTTTGAGCCAGAATCACGGCTAATGCATCGAGTGGAGATTTGTGCTCAGTCTCTGGGAATCCAGCGGCTTATTTTTTGTCTTGCTGCTTTATTGATTATGTGTTTTATTATTTAACAGGAGAAGGCCGGCCCGGCCACGTTATAACTTCTCCGAAAGCCATTAAGACTTCTTAAGTATAGGACGAAATATAAGAAGGGGGAACGAAAGGTTTTATCTGGATTTTGCTTTATTCAATTTGCTAATGTTGTTTTTCTAGCCTTTAAAGCACTTCAATGGCGGCCTGGGGTTTGTATGATGCAAATACTCGGCTTTGACACAAGAGACGTGGTAGGAATTAAGGCTCTGAAATCTGCCAAAGATGGGGGGAGGTTGGACTTACGGAGTATATTCAAAAATATTCGGCAAACTATTGTTTTGCTTGGGTTTCTAGGTTGTCTTTGGCTATCATCTAATGGAGGGTCAGTGGTTGGTGTCTTCATGGGCCTTATGGGACTAGTGAAGAACATACGATGGCCCAGTTTTGTTTGTCCCCATCAGATGCCCGTTCAAGGAAAAAATGAGCAGAACGTGGTAATTTCGGAAAGACTGGTCACCTTTCTAAAGTGTATGGGGACCTTCCAACTCTCATGTTGAAATTTACATGGCATTCTCATGGCATGTTGAAATTTACATGGCATTCTCATGGCATGTTGAAATTTACATGGCATTCTCATGGCATGTTGAAATTTACATGGCATTCTCATGGCATGTTGAAATTTACATGGCATTCTCATGGCATGTTGAAATTTACATGGCATTCTCATGGCATGTTGAAATTTACATGGCATTCTCATGGCATGTTGAAATTTACATGGCATTCTCATTGCATGTTGAAATTTACATGGCATTCTCATGGTATGTTGAAATTTACATGGCATTCTCATGGCATGTTGAAATTTACATGGGATTCTCATGGCATGTTGAAATTTACATGGCATTCTCATGGCATGTTGAAATTTACATGGCATTCTCATGGCATGTTGAAATTTACATGGCATTCTCATGGCATGTTGAAATTTACATGGCATTCTCATGGCATGTTGAAATTTACATGGCATTCTCTTGGCATGTTGAAATTTACATGGGATTCTCATGGCATGTTGAAATTTACATGGCATTCTCATGGCATGTTGAAATTTTCATGGCATTCTCATGGCATGTTGAAATTTTCATGGCATTCTCATGGCATGTTGAAATTTACAATTTTTGAAGCTACCCCCAGAGGTTTCTAGCGGTGGCTTATTCTTCTCCACCTAGTAAAATCACATACATGCTTGGACAGTCCAAGTGTGCATAAGTATGGAAGGTCCAAGTCAGAAGGAATAGTTTTTGGCCTACAGATTGTGACATCTCTTCAAGGTGAACCTCTCCTGGTCTCTATGCTCCACCACGATACATGACAAGGTAAAAGGTCGCTAAAAGTTCTTTGCCCACTGGGGTCCACCATATTCCCAATACCCAACTATATAGTATACAAAGTGTTGGACTGAGGTTCCTTGGGCCCATTAGATAAACTGATTCTGGGGTCTCACCCTCCAACAATGTCTAGGAAATAAGAAAGTTTTGATGTATTCTGCTCAACTATCAAAGCCTTGGCCCACCAAAGGATACTCTGGTACTTTGTTAGGCCAGTCCGACTCTCAGAACGTGTGCAAGTCAACTTTTAATCTAACCAAAGGATCATTTGCTACTTGAGGGCCGGACTCTGTAAAACAGGAAGTGACTTGTGTCCGGGTGGCGGAACTTATTGTCAATGGTTTTCAAATTGGCACTTAAAGGGCCATTTTTGTGAATGTCAATTGGATAGCTAACAGAAGTCTTGATATAAGGAGATCATCCCTGGAGACGCTTTCACTTTAACAAACTATATAAAAATGGCTGCCTCCATGTTCAATGGACCTTTGGCCTTCAAGGTATACACATGGCTTCTAAGTTACTAACATAGTGATCCCTATTTCAGTCTTGGATAGGATACGATTGGGGTTGAGCCGATCTTTAGATTTCAGGATCGTTTTTAAAATCCGATTTTTGATCATTTTCCAGCCGATCCCGATCGTGAAATTTGCTCGATCGTCAATCAGGATCCAATCTTTCCCAATCCCGATCGCTCTACCCTAGATACGATATACACATCTTTGTAGGGTTTTGGTTCCCATTAATTAGCCCTTTTAGACTCTCCAGTAAGTTCTTATGTTTCATTGAGTCCACAAGGGCAGTTTTGACCAAGTCTTAAGGACGGTATTTATGGACTCTGGTGGTTTTACCTAGAAGACGGGCAAAGGATCGACTTGATGCAGATTCCGAATTTCCAAGTGAAGTCAACATCAGAAGGAGTGGCGGGGAGAGAAAGGAGAAGGCCTAATGTTTGCAGGAAGGATAATTCATCTTGCGGAGACGTACACACATGGATTGTCAGAAAGTATCATTTAGAATTAATTACAAGAATTAATTGGAAGTTAATCTCTACCTACAGATCCGCACACCAAACTATCCGCACAGAGCCATGAAGAAAGGAAGATCTGTTATTAGGCTCGAAAAAGTAGAATGAAGCGGAGGAGACGAGTGCTGATCTGTGCCAGGGAGACCCGTAAGCTGTGTACTATCCTGTGGTGGAGGAGGCACTGATGGGCGATATCACTAAACCAATAAACACAACACTTACACGCCTAGCAGATGCAAAATCTGTAATAATCCCAATGTTTATTAACTAATTTTTAGAAGACTCTTTAAAGTTATATCCAGCAGAAACATAATACTGGAGATGGTGGAGTAATAATCATATAATGATCTGCTCTGCAAACTGCACCCTATCTACATGTGACCGTACTAGTGCCAACACCATAACCCTACTGTAACTCTGCCACTATGTAGAAGAATATAACTACTATAGTACTGCCCCCTATGTACAAGAATATAACTACTATAATACTGCCCCCTATGTACAAGAATATAACTACTATAATACTACTCCTATGTACAAGAATATAACTACTATAATACTACTCCTATGTACAAGAATATAACTACTATAATACTACTCCTATGTACAAGAATATAACTACTATAATACTACTCCTATGTACAAGAATATAACTACTATAATACTGCTCCTATGTACAAGAATATAACTACTATAATACTGTTCCTATGTACAAGAATATAACTACTATAATACTGCTCCTATGTACAAGAATATAACTACTATAATACTGCCCCCTATGTACAAGAATATAACTACTATAATACTGTCCCTATGTACAAGAATATAACTACTATAATACTACCTCCTATGTACAAGAATATAACTACTATAATACTACTCCTATGTACATGAATATAACTACTATAATACTGCTCCTATGTACAAGAATATAACTACTATAATACTGCTCCTATGTACAAGAATATAACTACTATAATACTACTCCTATGTACAAGAATATAACTACTATAATACTGCTCCTATGTACAAGAATATAACTACTATAATACTGCCCCCTATGTACAAGAATATAACTACTATAATACTGCTCCTATGTACAAGAATATAACTACTATAATACTACCTCCTATGTACAAGAATATAACTACTATAATACTACTCCTATGTACAAGAATATAACTACTATAATACTACCTCCTATGTACAAGAATATAACTACTATAATACTACTCCTATGTACATGAATATAACTACTATAATACTGCTCCTATGTACAAGAATATAACTACTATAATACTGCTCCTATGTACAAGAATATAACTACTATAATACTACTCCTATGTACAAGAATATAACTACTATAATACTGCTCCTATGTACAAGAATATAACTACTATAATACTGCTCCTATGTACAAGAATATAACTACTATAATACTACCTCCTATGTACAAGAATATAACTACTATAATACTACTCCTATGTACAAGAATATAACTACTATAATACTACCTCCTATGTACAAGAATATAACTACTATAATACTGCTCCTATGTACAAGAATATAACTACTATAATACTACCTCCTATGTACAAGAATATAACTACTATAATACTACTCCTATGTACAAGAATATAACTACTATAATACTACCTCCTATGTACAAGAATATAACTACTATAATACTACTCCTATGTACAAGAATATAACTACTATAATACTGCCCCCTATGTACAAGAATATAACTACTATAATACTACTCCTATGTACAATAATATAACTACTATAATACTACTCCTATGTACAATAATATAACTACTATAATACTACTCCTATGTACAATAATATAACTACTATAATACTGCTCCTATGTATAAGAATATAACTACTATAATACTGCCCCCTATGTATAAGAATATAACTACTATAATACTGCTCCTATGTATAAGAATATAACTACTATAATACTGCTCCTATGTATAATAATATAATTACTATAATACTGCCCCTCATAGTATTCCGCACACTGTGTACTATAAATTCATTGTTAAAGCAGTTGTTTATAAATCGACTTTTCCCCTTCTCCTTCAATCAGGCAGATCTGACAGAGTCCAATAAAACCTTCGGAGCGTAGAGAATCTCTCGGTGACCTGCACATTATGCCGGGTCCCTGGGCAGTCTCTGCACTTCAAACCCACAAATCGCCATAGATCTTTTTATTGTGGACTTTATATTCAAGTACTAAGAAGTTAGAGCCGAGTCGGCTTGTCCAGGGAAGTGATGGAGACAATAATGGAATACTACTCCTATGTACAAGAATATAACTACTATAATACTGCTCCTATGTACAAGAATATAACTACTATAATACTGTTCCTATGTACAAGAATATAACTACTATAATACTGCTCCTATGTACAAGAATATAACTACTATAATACTGCCCCCTATGTACAAGAATATAACTACTATAATACTGTCCCTATGTACAAGAATATAACTACTATAATACTACCTCCTATGTACAAGAATATAACTACTATAATACTACTCCTATGTACATGAATATAACTACTATAATACTGCTCCTATGTACAAGAATATAACTACTATAATACTGCTCCTATGTACAAGAATATAACTACTATAATACTACTCCTATGTACAAGAATATAACTACTATAATACTGCTCCTATGTACAAGAATATAACTACTATAATACTGCCCCCTATGTACAAGAATATAACTACTATAATACTGCTCCTATGTACAAGAATATAACTACTATAATACTACCTCCTATGTACAAGAATATAACTACTATAATACTACTCCTATGTACAAGAATATAACTACTATAATACTACCTCCTATGTACAAGAATATAACTACTATAATACTACTCCTATGTACATGAATATAACTACTATAATACTGCTCCTATGTACAAGAATATAACTACTATAATACTGCTCCTATGTACAAGAATATAACTACTATAATACTACTCCTATGTACAAGAATATAACTACTATAATACTGCTCCTATGTACAAGAATATAACTACTATAATACTGCCCCCTATGTACAAGAATATAACTACTATAATACTGCTCCTATGTACAAGAATATAACTACTATAATACTACCTCCTATGTACAAGAATATAACTACTATAATACTACTCCTATGTACAAGAATATAACTACTATAATACTACCTCCTATGTACAAGAATATAACTACTATAATACTACTCCTATGTACATGAATATAACTACTATAATACTGCTCCTATGTACAAGAATATAACTACTATAATACTGCTCCTATGTACAAGAATATAACTACTATAATACTGCTCCTATGTACAAGAATATAACTACTATAATACTGCTCCTATGTACAAGAATATAACTACTATAATACTACTCCTATGTACAAGAATATAACTACTATAATACTGCTCCTATGTACAAGAATATAACTACTATAATACTGCTCCTATGTACAAGAATATAACTACTATAATACTACCTCCTATGTACAAGAATATAACTACTATAATACTACTCCTATGTACAAGAATATAACTACTATAATACTACCTCCTATGTACAAGAATATAACTACTATAATACTGCTCCTATGTACAAGAATATAACTACTATAATACTACCTCCTATGTACAAGAATATAACTACTATAATACTACTCCTATGTACAAGAATATAACTACTATAATACTACCTCCTATGTACAAGAATATAACTACTATAATACTACTCCTATGTACAAGAATATAACTACTATAATACTGCCCCCTATGTACAAGAATATAACTACTATAATACTACTCCTATGTACAATAATATAACTACTATAATACTACTCCTATGTACAATAATATAACTACTATAATACTACTCCTATGTACAATAATATAACTACTATAATACTGCTCCTATGTATAAGAATATAACTACTATAATACTGCTCCTATGTATAAGAATATAACTACTATAATACTGCCCCCTATGTATAAGAATATAACTACTATAATACTGCTCCTATGTATAAGAATATAACTACTATAATACTGCTCCTATGTATAATAATATAATTACTATAATACTGCCCCTCATAGTATTCCGCACACTGTGTACTATAAATTCATTGTTAAAGCAGTTGTTTATAAATCGACTTTTCCCCTTCTCCTTCAATCAGGCAGATCTGACAGAGTCCAATAAAACCTTCGGAGCGTAGAGAATCTCTCGGTGACCTGCACATTATGCCGGGTCCCTGGGCAGTCTCTGCACTTCAAACCCACAAATCGCCATAGATCTTTTTATTGTGGACTTTATATTCAAGTACTAAGAAGTTAGAGCCGAGTCGGCTTGTCCAGGGAAGTGATGGAGACAATAATGGAAGTGCGGTGGCTGGGGACGTCGTTCGCACCCCCTCCCTCCTCCCAGCACTCTGCGTTCTCCTATAGCGGGTGTCACGTTGTGACTTGTATGTGGTGCACTGAGCCTTGAGTGAAATGCGCAGAGCAGCATAAGTAACTGTCACACAGCTCGCTCCATTCACACAGCTGTCTGAGACGTGGACGGAGACTGGGGGCGAGAGGGATTAGTATTTTTGTACATTTGATATATTAGGATGAATGATTCCCACACCCCTGTCCGGGCCACTTTACCTGCCAAGTGGTCATTATACTGTAAATTTTTCTATTATACCATAAAAAGGTCAATGAGTAGCTTGTGATGTGTGAAACAACACGACGGGAAAAATATGAATATTCCTGAGCCGAATTTGCTCTTGAGCCCCCCTCCCCCCCCCAAGAGACATGGCTGACTCGCGCTGTCAATCTGAGTTTTACGGCCCATTTGAACTGCGCTCTCCTGGGAGAGTCTTATGTTTAAGCACAGTCAGCAGAAGCGGAAAGAAACCGCTAACCCGTTCCATGCCAAAGGGGATGCAAAGTGTAAGAACATCTTGTGAAAGGGGTTACCCAGCTAGAACAGTGGGGGTCCGACTGCCAAAACTTCTAGCGGCCACAACCTAGTATAGATGGTGCAACAGAATTCTGTGGTCTTCAAAATTTTTTGCCATACTGGCCATACACATTAGTTTTCAGATGACTGTCATGCTGCCATCCGATGGTTCCTACAAACGATTCCACCATCAACATTTTATGATTGAGGCCAGTCATGTCAAAAATTGCCCAAAAATTTCCAGCACAGCCAATATGCTTTGGTAGAGAGTTGGAACGACTGTTCACGGCATGTAGATGGCAGAGAGTTGGCCGTTCTTCAACCAAAATGGTCATTTCAACCAACAAAAGTCTTATGTGTATGGAGATCATCTAATATATATGGTGGACTGACCCAATCTCCACCAATGGTGGATGTCATTAGATCATGAGATGAGCCACCACCAGAGGTGTTTGGCAGCTGCCTACTTCTTTGCCCCAGCATAGCCAGTATGTTTTTGGTAGACTATATTCTGCTATTGGGTAGCCACAAGCGACCATTGGTAGCATCTCCTTGTCAGACATCCAGCTATGGTTGAAACACCAATTTTGTCTGGCTAACATCTTACGTGTATGGTTGGTTTAAGGTGTCTATCACCGATGGTGGTCCATTAAGTAGCCCTAGGATGTGCTATTTTATGTGGCCATCTAATGTAAATAGGTAGGCCAACTAATGTCCACCGATGGCAGGTGTCGGGGAAGAGAAGGACTGAACATGTTGGGAAGCCAGGGGTGTTCCTAGAGGTAGTATTTGGGTCTGGGGCCTCATATAAAGACACCGGAATGATAAATGTGACATAGATTGTGCGTGGTGGTCCTGAAGCCTCTCTAAGAAGTCCAGTTATCTTCCTTTCACAATGGCCGTGAGGACTTGTAGGCACCTGAACGGCCTGTAGAGTCATCCTCGATGTCGGAGAAAATAGTAGTTAGTGCTAAATCGAAATCACCGAAGTGTACGTCTCGTAATGAGGAAAATCTCGCTTTTTTTCTATACTAATATTCTTTGTAGGAAAATAATTGCATAATAATAAGCTCCGAGGAGGAAGAAAACATCTTTTGTTCATTAATGTGCTCTGAAAAAGGTTTAATGGAAGGCTCTTGGCGCTCTACACTGGCACGACTCGAAATATCTAGGTTAATGTTATTAATGGGTACCCGAGCCTTTACCTTAACGTCTCACCCCTCACCAGGTGCTGATATCTGAGCTTAGCCCCTGCCCATCCAAGAGAGGATAAAAAAATAATACATCAAACAAAAACTGGCACTGGGGCCCCAATATCCTAATGGTGGAAGCCACCAAGGAGAGCAATCTGCCGAGGCTTAGAGGGGTGTACAAGATAGGAAGACATGACTTTCCTTCAGGTATTGCAGGTCATCTTTATTGAAGTGATTGAGAATTTGGATATTCTATATCACGACATCAGAACAACCATGTCTTAGTTATAACGTCAAAGTCTATGGCTGGGGGCCTAGATGTGACCACTACCTCTTCTTCTCTATATCTACAGTCCTCGGCACCCATACTGTACACAGCAGCACTAAAGAATACACTTTATGGCAGGTCACACTCTTTGAGATGGTGATCTTAAGGTCTGACCTTCTAACCTTGACTCCGAAGATCAATATAGGCACCTGTTTATCGCCACATTTCCCTCTACGGCGCGTGACAGCATGGCTCTGTCTCTACTTCTGCTTCCACACAGAATCCCTCAACAATTTTTTTTTATTTACCAGGAAGATTGCTCAAGAATCGCTCTGCCCCTTCATAAAGAGAACTGTGCAGCCCTATAGTTACAGCTGCACAGTTCTCTCTATCCCCTCCCTGTATTCAAGTCTATGATCAGAGCAGGGAAACAAGAGGACAGCCAGGACAACTCATAAGTGAGGAGCATACTATGGTGGCGTAGGGGCAATCAAATTTTAGTCTTGATAAATTCCCCTATATTTGGCATATGGGCCAGGAAAGTTTATGATTAACCTACAGTATGTAACGTACTATGTAATAACGTCGGCCCAAAATTGACCAATGTCTACCAACTCTATTGGCCTAAAGATCTCTCTTATGTATATGATATGGCACACTTGGCACAGTCAGAACATGTTGAGGGTTATAGTCTCACAGTAGTTGAGGAATTATAGAGAGGGGGATGTACTATTCCCTTACGACAATATTGTGGTGTAGATGGGAACGGTTCTAGCATATGTTTGGCACATGGTCCTTTTTATGCCAAAGATGGGGACACCCCATCCCAATAAAGTTACCATAACTCAAGCCAGAAAATCACACTCATGTAAGATTTCCATTCTGGAACATGCCGGTCCTAATAAGTTCCCCCAGATATGTTTTAACCCCAATACTAAAATATACATCCATTTTTTTCATACACACAATATAGGGGGGCGTTATAAAGTACCTCGCACTTTTCCACCACGGGCTGTTGGCCACACTCTGAACTGTTACCGGCCACAATGCCGGCACGCAAGCTCTCACTGTCTCCTGTGCCCTCCTCCATGGAGTAAGTTTTTGACCGATTGCCGTGCCGATGGGATGAACTCCGACCCTGCACAAGGCTGAGTTGCTTGCGAAGGACACGGTTCTCTTCCTCCACTTCTCGCACACGGACCTCCAGGCTCTCCCGCTGGCTGGACGCTGCATAACGTGGGCTGTGAGGCTGGGTATCCAGCGGGGACAAGGAGACAGACTTCCCATCTGCAAAAAAAACCATGATTTTTCCCATTAGTGCTAAAAAAAACACCGGCTTTGCTTGCTCTATCTTTGTAAGCAGAAAATAAACTTTACATGTCATAGGTTAGATGTGCTGTCACATGGAACAATGACGCTATACACTACAGCCTCGCAACGGCTAGAATTGATTGAGTGTACGACAATAGCTGCTTTTATTGTGACCTACAGAGGTGCGGTGCAAAATATGTAGTCAACTGAACAAAAATGCATAAAATGGGGAAAAAACCTGGGGAATAAAGCAAGGACTTGGTATTTTGGTTATAAAGCTGAATGGTAGAGGTCAATGTCAAGCTGTGGCAGTAAAAGCAAATAAGGTTTTAGGTTGTATTAAAATTTGCGATAAAAACTAGAGATGAGCGAGTAGTATTCGATCGAGTAGGTATTCAAAATACTCGTACTCGATCGAGTACCACTCGCTGTTCAAATGTAAAAGTTCGATGCAGAACTAGCATTGATTGGCCGAATGCTATACAGTCGGCCAATCAACGCTGGTTCTTCTCCTACCTTTAGAAGTCTTCTCCATGCAGCTTCCCCGCGGCGTCTTCCGGCTCTTCATTCACTCTACCAGGCATCAGGCCTAGGCAGAGCTGACTGCGCATGTCCACTTGTAGTGCGGGCATTCGCAGTCGGCTCTGCCCAGGCCCGATGCCTGGCAGAGTGAATGAAGAGCCGGAAGACGCCGCGGGGACGCTGCACGGAGAAGACTTCTCGGAGGATCCAGCCCGACCCTCACTCGTGGACTTGGTAAGTATAATTTGATCGAACATTGCCTACCCCTGAAACGAGCATTTCCCCCCATAGACTATAATAGGGTTCGATATTCGATTCGAGTAGTTGAATATTGAGGGGCTACTCAAAACGAATATCGAACCTTGAACACTTAACTGTTCGCTCGTCTCTAATAAAAACCTGAGACCCTGATATAATATTACTCCTCTAACAATCCGTAGGAGGAACATATCTGGAATATAAGATTCAATTTTGGTCTTGAAATGGTGAATGGGATATAGAAGAGAAAGGTGGATGAAATTGGTGGCCATATTGGTGGTGGCACCAAGACCTTTGTTCAGGAACCTATATTCCTTACCTTAAACCATATGTAGTGGATGTATACACCCCTCTTGCCATTAGGATAGCATCACATGGGCAGTAGTGAAAAGTTAAATGAACCATTGTCCATAAAAATAGCACCAAATCTCCTGTATAGAGTACACATTCGACCATTTTTTTTTAAATGTGGTACCGCCATGGGGTTTTACCTAGAGTTGCATCTATGAAAACCCCATTGCGGTACCACACGTAAATTCGGCTATTCATGCTTTCTACGCATTTCTCGGCACGCACTGCGATTTCTCTATTGTAATAGATGGCAAAAACATGGCAAAATCCCAAACTAGAGATAGTTTGGTTTTCTAAAAGACATGTAAACCTACGAGCACTATCTGCTTCTGGAATCTTCCTCTTATCACAAACTTGAGACTGATTTCTGATAGGGATTCAGATTTTTCTTTAGAAACATTCTGGTTATTGTCAGGGTTGTCCACTTGATCCCTATTCCTTAGCGATGACCCTAAACATATCACCGGTAACCTATGGAGGCGGCGTCAAACTGGTCAGGGTATCAAAGGATCCTTCTGTGGGTCCAGGCTCCAACACAATAATGGTCCACCAGTAGACACCCAAATTTGAAGGGTTCTATGGTCAATTTCTTAGGTGTAGGAGTGTGGGAACCTTTTTATCTGGTGGGACCTCAGTTCGGTGTGGTATGGAAAATCTAAGCAGCACCATCATAGGACAAAAGGAACATTTGACATTTCTCATTGAAATCCAAAGACTGTCTGGAAATTCCAAGGATATGTTGGATCCTCCAACGCGAGAGAAGAAAATTCAGAGGGACTTGGTGAGGGCAGGGGTGAACCTACCCCTTTCCCCGCCCGAGGCGAACGACAGAAAGCTGCCCCCCCCCCGGAGGAGGGGGCGGAGAGGGCGTGGCAGCGTAAAGGGGGTGGGGCGAAGCGAGGGGGCGTGGCTTAGCACCGTTTGCAGGCAGAGAGCAGGCACGGAGAGGACCTGCTCTCTGCCTGAGGGGAGGCTGCTGGAACAGCGCTGCTCCAGTGGCCTCCCCAATCCACCACTCGGTGCTTGTCCTGGACTGGCTTAAGAAAGCAAAAATGCCGCCCTTCCTGGGGCCCTGACATAGCGCCGCCTGAAGCGGTTGCTTCAGGTCGCCTCATGGGAGGTGCGGCGCTGGGTGAGGGTCTCCACCATGGCTGTATATGCAACAGCCGCTTCATTATACCCAGATACAACTTCAAAGCCTTACACCGCCTCAATGTTTTATGGTCGCATTATCACGTAAGAATAAAGCGGGAGTAGGAAACATATTCGATAACATATATCACACCTAGGCCATAAAACCGTACTATCTGCATCCCTATACAGGCACCTAGCTGTTTAAGTGTGACGAATGCTTTACGATACTTATATATCACCGCCATCGCCAGCCAACACACTTTTAAGCGTCAATTATTCAAAGTCGACTCCTTTGATACAGAAAACACGGAAAAAAAAGGACAATGAATGTTTTCGGAGTGGTAACTACCCTTCCTGGCCTCTTCTCTATATCTACAGGATGGAGGAACGCGTCTTGTTCCAGGCTCTTGTAGACCTTGGTGGAGTCTCGCCGTCGCCGCTGAAGCCAGGTCCATTAATTAAGGCCACTGGTGGATTAGTAATTAAGGCTGTGGATGTGAAAAGACTCTGCTCTTTTAATTTGGCTGTTTGCTGCTTAATTGATCTGTTAATTAAGAGCGCGGCCGCAGTCGCTCGTTGAACGCCTGTATGTGCGTAAATGTCTGATTTCAGATGACGGCTGAAACTCATTCTGTGCCAGGAGAGGCAATGAGAGGCATTGAGGGGATCTTTACCGAGGAAGCGTCTACCTCTCTGTGACCTCCTGATTGATCCGTTAGCTAATTATGAAGCGGCTTGTATTTATTAGAAATGTAGTAAAGACACGCTTCATTTATTTATTTTTTGTGCAGTCATCTCATTTAGACTATAAATGAGATGACCAGCGTCTCCTGATGACATCATGCTTGGAAGTCTAATTGCTATTGCCTATTGAAACTGATCCTGACCTCGGCCTTGTCCCTGACTATGCTTATGCTCCTTGAATACTAGGCCTGGTACTCCTGTTCTTGAACCGTCCTAACTTAAGACTTTATTAGAGAAACATGGATTAGGGGATTGGCCCACAATCGTTCCTCTCCCATTTGGCTGCATGGATTTTCAGCAGCACTGACCTCATTACACTGACCTGAATATTACCCAGTCTAAGAGCCATTAGTTCCTGTCTTACTTCAGGGAAACTTGTGTTATGTAGTAAAGACCTGTTTTTTTTTTGTTTTTTTTTGCACTGACCAGAGTCTTCTGATAACATCATACTTGGCAGTCTATTTGCTATTGACTAACGATACTGATCCTGACCTCGGCCTTGTTCTTGACTATGCTTCTGCCTTGCACTTTGGATAATATGCCTGGAACTTGCAGTCTTACACTTGGTCCTGGCCCCCATTTAGCTTCTAAGGAGCCTGAACTCGAAGCCACTAAGACTCCCAGCTTCTCTGGGAAGTTCTTATGCACTTGAGAAAGGGTCTTTTGACCTGAAACGCGTTGTGTGTGAACTATAATAAATCTGTGTATCTAACCTATCTGAACGGGTGAAGCGCAGTCCTTGTTCTCCGGTCCCCTACATTTACCCATTTAGCTTCTGACTTTGCATGCTGTCTGGTCTCCTGGTGCCAAAACCCTGATTCGGTTCTTGACGGTGCCCCCGGGAACCTTATACTCTGCATCTCATCCATGCCTCAATACTCCACAATCCTATACATGTAAAATATATCTGAATGTCTGTACAGGTGGCCTTTTATGCTCAATGGCCATTGTGCAATTCTTCATTTCTCCTGTGGTGGTGCTGTAGAAAAACCAAACACTTGCTGCCTGCTTCTCCATAGGATACAGTTAGGAACTCCCTTAAATCAGCTTCAATTAGTGAGGACCTTTCTTAAAGTGATTCTACCATTAAACTACCTTTTTTTCTAATGAACACGTCGGAATAACCTTAAGAAAGGCTATTCGCCTCCTACCTTTAGACGTGGTCTCTGCCGCGCCATTCCGTAGAAATACCGGTTTTAACCGGTATGCAAATGGCCGGCGGCCATTTTTGGGTAGCCGCTCTTGCAGTTCAATACAGGAGCCGGCCGGCGGCCATTTTGGGGTGGCCTCTCTATGCTCCTGTATAGAACTACAAAAGCAAGAGAAGCCAGAAGAGGCGGAGTTGCTGCAGAAGAAGGAGGCGGCGCAGGAAAGAGCTCTCGGGCAGCAATGGGGATGCGCTCATCGGCCTTTCAGCGCTGGGGCCCGCCCTCATTGCTGCGGAGAGCTCATTTGCATACCGGTTAAAACTGGTATTTCTACGGAACGGCGCGGCGGAGACCACGTCTAAAGGTAGGAGACGAATAGCCTTTCTTAAGGCTATTCTGACGTGGTAATTAGAAAAAAAAGTAGTTTAATGGTAGAATCCCTTTAAGTAAAGGGATTGTCTGAATTATTAGGAAAATATGGGTTAATAAAGGGGTTGTCCAGAAATTTGGACCTAGCTATCCTTACGATAGCCCAGAAATATCTGGTCCATGGGGGGGGGGTGGATGGCTGGGCCCCACACCGATCAGCTGTACTGCACCACTTCTGAGACCTGTATTATACACAACACAGGGACCGGAGCCAACGGCTGCCTCTTGGCCGTCCACCATTGATGTATTTATACTATACTGGCCGTAAAAAAGGGACTGAATCTCCGTGTGAACGAACTCTCTAATGGATATATATGGCAAAATGGAGGTTCCATGTCCAAGGATCCGCATACACATTGGGCCCTAGTTCTAGCACAATAATGGCCCAACAGAAGACTAATATAGGAGAATACTATGGACTGTTTAAGGCTGGGCCCCCAGAAGCCTCAGTCCGACCCTGACCACTATTAGGCCCTTCACCATCCTACACTACCAATATAAGTGACATAATCTGATGTATCACTCTAAACAGAGAGCTGAGGAATGAAAAGACTCCAGACACTTTGCGATACAATAAGAAACATCTGAATCGTTACACAAGGTCTAAGATGAACAATACATTAATACCAGTTCCACGACAAGGGAACGTCTTAGAAATTTCCAAGGGCTCGAAGTAATTGTCATCTCAAGACAAAACAATGTCATTGAATTCTGTGTCGAGATGGGCCGGAGAGTGCTCTGAATTCTGCTCGCTCGCCCCGCTCGAACTCGATATGCAGAAAGGCTTTATCTCCGAAATTACCGCTAATGTGATGCCTTATCCAGTAGAGATATAAAGAGCGACCAATAATTCAAAGCCCGAGCAGAAAGCTGCCTGGAGATCCCGGGAGAATACGGATCAGTGAGTGTAAACGTGGTGCGATCGGGAAGATTATTGTGGTTTTTGATTGTGATAAGAATGAGAAAGATTGGTGATGGCTACTACAGGTCAAGGAAACGTTAATGGGATGGATATATCGACAAGTCAACTGAAGCTGCTGAGTCTATTCTTTGTATTGAGTAGAGCCGAAGACCATATTTCCTATTATCTAATGAGAATAATTGCTAATTGCTGTCAGAGGTCAAGTAAATATTAACGGGATGGATATATCAACGAGTAGACTAAAGCTACAGAGTCTATTCCGTGTATTGAGAAGAGTCAATGCCCATATTTTCTATTGTCTAATGAGAAAGATTTGCTAATGGCTCTCCAAGGGCACGGAAATATTAATGGATTGGATATATTGATGACTAAACTTGAGATTCAGAGTCTATTCTGTATATAAAGTGGAGTCAAAGCCCATGTACTCTCTTACCTAATGGAACCATCTTGAATTTGAAGAAATTGTCCACTTGAGGGTTCTTTTGTTAGGTGACGTGACTAGAGAATGGCTCTAGAGGAGTTCCATTGGCAATCGTTGACTATTAACCTCCTATAGCTTGTCTGATCTTACATATCAAGGGTTGTCTACTTGCAGACCTTTCCAAAAGGTGACGTGACTGGAGCATGGCTCTAGAGGATTCCCATTGACACTCGTTGACTATTAACCTCCTAGGGTTGACTGATCTTACATATAAGGGGGTGTCCACTTGACAACCTTTCCAATAGGTGATGTGACTGGAACATGGCTCTAGAGTATTTCCATTGATAGTTGTTGACTATTAACTTCCTATAGCTTGGCTGATCTTACATGTAAAGGGTTGTCTACTTGTGGACCTTTCCAATAGGTGACGTGACTGGAGCATGGCTCTAGAGGATTTCCATTGACACTCGTTGACTATTAACCTCCTAGGGTTGGCTGATCTTACATATAAGGGGGTGTCTACTTGTGGACCTTTCCAATAGGTGACGTGACTGGAGCATGGCTCTAGAGGATTTCCATTGGCACTCGTTGACTATTAACCTCCTAGGGTTGGCTGATCTTACATGTAAGGGGCTGTCTACTTGTGGACCTTTCCAATAGGTGACGTGACTGGAGCATGGCTCTAGAGGATTTCCATTGACACTCATTGACTATTAACCTCCTAGAGTTGGCTGATCTTACATACAAGGGGGAGTCTACTTGTGGACCTTTCCAATAGGTGACGTGGCTAGAGAATGGCTCTAGAGTATTTCCATTGACACTTGTTGACTATTAACCTCCTAGGGTTGTCTGATCTTACATATAAAGGGCTGTCTACTTGTGGACCTTTCCAATAGGTGACGTGACTGGAGCATGGCTCTAGAGGATTTCCATTGACAGTCGTTGACTATTAACCTCCTATAGCTTGGCTGATCTTACATATAAAGGGTTGTCTACTTGTGGACCTTTCCAATATGTGACGTGACTGGAGCATGGCTCTAGAGGATTTCCATTGACAGTTGTTGACTATTAACATCATAGGGTTGGCTGATATTACATATAAGGGGGTGTCTACTTGTCGACCTTTCCAATAGGCGACGTGACTGGAGTATAGCTCTAGAGGATTTCCATTGCCACTCGTTGACTATTAACCTCATAGGGTTGGCTGATCTTACATATAAAGGGTTGTCTACTTGTGGACCTTTCCAATAGGTGACGTGACTGGAGCATGGCTCTAGAGGAGTTCCATTGGCAGTCGATGACTATTAACCTCCGATAGCTTGGCTGAGCTTGTCTACTTGTGGACATGACTGGAACATGGCTCTGGTGGATGTCTGTTGACACCCAATAAAAATCCCAACCCCTCAACCATCAACGCTTGATAATGGTGCTATATTTTGCCACGTAGATGGGTCCGATGTTTGTTCCTTGTCGGACCAACTTGGACCTACCAAATTGGTTCTATATCTTCCCAAAGGTCTTATGGTCTTCCTCTATGATGGATAAGTCCTTGATGTCTCCCAAGATCCTTGGAGTGATGCACAGGTACTTACCACCCAACAGCAAAGGGATAGGCCCTACCAAATTGGTCTATGACTTTCCAAAGGTCCCATGGTCTGACCCTATGGTATATATACCTTTGATTTACCCCAGGACCATGGAGAGCAATGTTCTGCACAGGTACTTGCCACCCAACAACAAAGGGATGCGACTAAAACCTTCTAAAGGCCCCATGATCTTCGCCAACCACATATGTTCCCGTAGCTTTTTTTATCCAAAGAAAAAGTGTCCATCGCCCAAATTTTTCAAAAACAAATAACATTTTCAACCACTTGATAGATTTTACTTCCCTTTAGGGAATGTTGTTTATTTTGGACAGAGAAATATTTCACCACCGATGCGTTTTCTCCAACTCCGAAAGAAACCAAAAAAGTTTGACTTCAAAGCACCTTCTGCCCATCATCCAATTTCAGAGCCCGATATAAAAAAGAAATGCCTAGTCATCCTTCATAGCGTGAACGATCTTATCCAAAAATACCGGGGCGAGCTTCTTACTTTTACACTTTCTAAAAGCTTTGCTCTCAGGCATCCAAAGATGGCCAATATAAGTGTCATACCGAGAAGAAAAACGGCCTCTGTGATTGAAGTTCTATAACTAGGATATACCGTAAACTTTAGGCTGCGGGACCAGGAAATGGAGAAATTGATCTCAACAAGGTACCAAGAAAATACACGGGGGATTGAGGCTTCCTTCTGCGGAATTTATGCGATACTTCAAGAACATACCATTAATTCTATAAGTCGTATCGGATAATTTAAAGGGGCTATTCCATATTTGTAGCATCCAAGCACAACATTTTTTGCTTCCATGTTTCTCCCTTGGTGCTGCTTAGTGTGGGCTCTAGATAGAATCAGCTTCCTTCCCCCTCTGGCAGCTGACAATAGTGTCTATCATGGAATGTCCACCCTCAGGCAAGAAGTTATTTCCATTGACTGTCCTGAATGATCAGAGGATCACTCTGGCTGTAGAGTGACTCGGCATCAGTGTCCACCTTCACTCAACTTATGGTGGACGTGCACACTACTATACACTCTGAACACCAGGTGGCACCCTATTGGCTGCCGTGAATGGAGGAGGGTCACTATGCAGAGATCTGGCTGTGGAGAGAGTGACCGAGTATCTGTGACCACCAGCACTAAACATCTGGTGGACGTGCACATTGGTATCGGCTCCAAACACTAGGTGGCGCCATACCATGGTACTTCCATACCATGTCTAATATTGCAGTCCTATTGGAGGGCAGTGTGAACTTGAATGTCCAGCCCCAATATTTAGCAATGTTTTTAGCACGGATGAAAAACCTTCCCACTAATTGGGGGTGCCGAGCCTACACCTGCTCTGCTATGGGGCCCTTGTAGGGCCAACACCGGAAGTAGGAGCTAAAAATACAGACCTAGAGACCAAATCTGGCCCATCATCTCAGCCATGACAATGTACGTGGAGCCGCTTGGTTGCACATTTCCATGGACGTCAGAACTCTCTGCTTCACAGTAAATAATAGCTGACGGCCCCAATGTCTTCCCGTGAATTACGGCTCTGCGCGCGCTGGATTCTCTTTCTTCCGCTTTTTAGTAATCAATACGAGTAGCGTATATCTATTATCCATTATCATAGTCAGCCCCAGTAGAGAACCGCAAGCTGCCCATGGACCAGGATAATTCCTCATCCCCAATGTCATTACACTGGTCGCTTAGAGCACAATATGTATATCATGTAACTATCGTTATGGACGGTGTATGATCACTCTATTAGCCTTAAAGGGGCAGTAAATCTTTCATCTATCTATAGTTATAATGGTTGACGTGTAGTTACACATGATCTATTGCGCCCTGCTATTAGCTATTTCAGGCTAGGGACCTATTGGCTATTCCTATCACACAGAGAACCTTCAGAGACATGTGCAGATCAGCTCATAAGTGAATTTTTATAAGATTTCTCACTTAAAGGGATTGTCATCTGACACCCAACATGTCACCCCAGCCCTGCAGATGGATAGGTTTGGGTCACCTGAATCAAACGGTGTTTTCCCCTTGTAAATCGGAGCTTCCACTGCCGAGATATCGTCATATTTGTGTATATGCAAATGAGCTCTTTGTAGCAATGGCGGCTTCGAGGAGATCATTTGTACATTGACAAAACAGCGATATCTCGGCAACAGAGGCAGCGATTCACAAGGGGAAAACACTGTTTAGTTCAGGTGACCCTAAGCTATCTATCTGTGGGGCTGGTTTGATATGTTGAGTTCTGCTGACAGACTCCCTTTAAAGGGGCTCTCCATGTTAGATATTAAATAATCCGATGAAAGTCTAATTACAATGTGTCCTGCACACAAGTAGGATCACTGGGTACTTGTTACCTCTGCTGTCCTCTTTCCATGTATCTGTGGGGAGGTGGAGCCCTATGAAGGGGCCTAAGGGCACCCTCTATGGTAGGTACGGTCTATAGGATCATGTTACTATTTACCACGTATCACTCTCCCTTGGTTCTGACTCCTCGTACTTATCTCACACCTGCAAGAAAAGCTTTAATCAATCAGAACAGATATCATCTTAAGACATTCGTCTGACTGACTGAGCATTGACTCAGAGAATCTCTTTGTCAATGAGCGCATCTATTCTAAATACCACCTCGCCAATGCGCGCATTAATCTACAGAGCCGGTTATCTATACATGCTCAGTTACAGAATTAACCGGTTGTGAAAATTCTACATTGAACCAAAATCCAAACAGGGATATGAAATGTAAAAGTGGTGATAACAGAGAACACTAGACTGCGGGGTCCAAGGATGTACAATAATCCAATCACAATGTGTGTTATCTAATACTGACCCAGAGTTACATCTGGTATTATACTCCAGAGCTGCACTCACACTACAGCATAAGTAATGCGCAGAATAGTGCAGAATAGTGAGCGCAGCTCTGGAGTATAATACAGGATAAGTAATGTAATGTATGTGCACAGTGACTGGACCAGCAGAACAGTGAGCGCAGCTCTGGAGTATAATACAGGATAAGTAATGTAATGTATGTACACAGTGACTGTACCAGCAGAATAGTGAGCGCAGCTCTGGAGTATAATACAGGATAAGTAATGTAATGTATGTACAAAGTGACTGCACCAGCAGAATAGTGAGCGCAGCTCTGGAGTATAATACAGGATAAGTAATGTAATGTATGTACAAAGTGACTGCACCAGCAGAATAGTGAGCGCAGCTCTGGAGTATAATACAGGATAAGTAATGTAATGTATGTACACTGTGATTGTACCAGCAGAATAGTGAGCGCAGCTCTGGAGTATAATACAGGATAAGTAATGTAATGTATGTACACAGTGACTGTACCAGCAGAATAGTGAGCGCAGCTCTGCAGTATAATACAGGATAAGTAATGTAATGTATGTACACTGTGATTGTACCAGCAGAATAGTGAGCGCAGCTCTGGAGTAAAATACAGGATAAGTAATGTAATGTATGTGCACAGTGACTGGACCAGCAGAACAGTGAGCGCAGCTCTGGAGTATAATACAGGATAAGTAATGTAATGTATGTACACAGTGACTGTACCAGCAGAATAGTGAGCGCAGCTCTGGAGTATAATACAGGATAAGTAATGTAATGTATGTACAAAGTGACTGCACCAGCAGAATAGTGAGCGCAGCTCTGGAGTATAATACAGGATAAGTAATGTAATGTGTGTACACAGTGACTGTACCAGCAGTACCATATATCAGTTTTGCATACAAGCAATTGGTATATTTTATATCTACTAAATTTAGCGATTATTTTCTTTCCCATAAATCGTGGCTGCAGGACTCCACATACCCCAGTGTACATATGATGGGCCGGGTAGAAGTGAATCACAGTTACTTCAACTTTGAATTTAGGAATCTAGAAGTGAAAAGTAATCTTTAGGACTGACTCATTCTGCCACCATTGTCACTGTTCCTTCCAGTCGGCTTAAGATGTTAGCGTCTACTGAAGAACAAAATGGCAGGCGGGAAACCCAGCGTGACAAGTGACATGGAAAGTGCTTTTAACGAGGTGCCATTAAACCTCGCGCCTCTCTGGGCTACACAGACACAATTCTCTCTCATTTCCTCCCGAGAAAGGATTCCCCACCAGCAGCGACTTCCAAAAATAACTCCACTTTCTTCTCACCCATCCCCATTCCTACCATTAATTCTCAACCTCCTCGATAAAATCGCTCTAGATGATAGACCACTTCTCCGGGCAGAGGGGGCGCTGACGGAGGAAAAGCTTCTGACACGTGGAAGTCTATAGGTAGCCATATATCAGTATGGGATCAGTGTATTGGAAAGGGTTAATTTTGTTAGTCCTGATGGTTCTTCCTCTTAGCGATCGGGATCGGATCCCGATCAGTGATCGAGCAAATTTCACAATCGCGATGGACGTCTACTGGTTCCCATTATCCTTGACATGCCATATATGTTGTCTGGAATCTCCCGAGTGACAGTAAGTGGCCTCCTGTCCTCGTGGTCGTACTTATATGATGTAAGTCCGAGACTGTCGGAGACAAAGCGGCAAATGATGCAAATTTGCTAATACTTTGTGTCTTCTCCCGGCTGATAATGCGGCTGTTTATTGAGAGTTTAGTCAGGTTTATTTCTGTTCCCGTTGGCTCAGCGGTGGACTTGTTATCCTAGCATTACCTCCAGGCAGCGCTGCTGGAAATCTTTCTTCAAGGGGAAGTGACATGTAGCAGCTTTTAGTTATAAATGAGTAACCTGAAGAATGGAGCCCCTGCTGAACATCGCGCCTCGGACAGGGGGAGGGAAGAGCGGGCGCGTCTACAAGTGATTGTTCAAGTAAACACTTCTGTGACGGATCATACAGATGGAGCAGAATTATGTGCGGTCAAAGCAGGTGAACCTCTTCCCTTGGCCCTGATGTTACGTTCTTGGGTCATATAATACAGCAGGGACAGGTCGTCAATATGTAAGTCCTGGAAATCTCCTTTAAAGTAGGTGATCCTGTTGCTGTTGCGTCACCGCCTCGCCCAAGGAATCACTCTTTGACTACACACTGACAAACTGCTCCATTTGTCATTAAAAGCTTAATTTTCTCCTTTCTGACAGTGGAAGGTTGTGTATCAAGGCTGTGTACGCTCCTTTTTTCATTAAAAGGTAATTGTATCCTTTCTGACAGTGGAAGGTTGTCTATCAAGGCTGTGTAGGCTCATTAAAGGGTAACTTTCTCCTTTCTGACAGTGGAAGGTTGTGTATTAAGGCTGTGTACGCTCCTTTTTTCATTAAAAGGTAATTATATCCTTTCTGACAGTGGAAGGTTGTCTATCAAGGCTGTGTAGGCTCCTTTTTTCTCATTAAAGGGTAACTTTCTCCTTTCTGACAGTGGAAGGTTGTCTATCAAGGCTGTGTAGGTTCCTTTTTTCTCATTAAAAGGTAATTGTCTTCTTTCTAACAGTGGAAGGTTGTGTATCAAGGTTGTGTATGCCCCTTTCTGTCATTAAAAGGAACCTGTCTCCTTTCTGACAGTAGAAGGTTGTGTATAAAGGCTGTGTAGGCTCCTTTTCGTCATTAAAAGGTGATTGTCTCCTTTCTGACAGTGGAAGGTTGTGTATCAAGGCTTTGTAGACTCCTTTTTGTCATTAAAAGGTAATTGTCTCCTTTCTGACAGTGGAAGGTTGTGTATCAAGGCTGTGTAGGCTCCTTTTTGTCATTAAAAGGTAATTTTCTCCTTTCTGACAGTGGAAGGTTGTGTATCATACATCTTCTCAGTCCAGGGTGGGATAGATTTATCATACACAGACTGACAGCCATTAAAGGGAAACATAATGGAGATCATAGAGAATCAACCTGCCCTAAAGCGGTGAGGGTCAACCGTGGGTCCACCTGGCTGTAACCCCTATAGCTACACATCCAGCAACCCGTCATGTTACCACCCTGTTCATTGGGGTGCTACATATCTGACTCTTATCCAATCAGAACCATTGGTATTACATTGCACCAGTAAAGATGAATGGCAATCCTTGTGAGGTATTACTTGGGTGACTCAAGTGCTCCATTGGTCATAGATGGGGGTCCTCAAAACTGACTCAAATTTGGGAGGACTGTCCTGAACTTTAATAAACAATCCTGGCCAGTTGGTTTTGCCCAAAGTAAAAAAAAAAAAGGCAAGATTTGTGCAAACCCCCCAAAGGTGGGTGCTCTAGTCTGATATGGACACAGTCTTGGGGGTAGGATGTAAATGCACCAATTTTGCCCACTCAAATTTGTAACGCTGCAGGAAGGGACCCTCTGCTACGGTGTATATACTTCCTAATAAAGCTTATGGTAAAGGGCGGTCTTCAAGAGGTAGCCCTCTAAGAGGTAGCCCATAACCTGGTGGGCAGTCTTCAAGAGGTAGCCCATAACCCCTTTAAGAGGTAGCCCATAACCTGGAGGCCCACCATACAACTTCTGAGGCACCTTGGATTCGGTGAATGTCTTGACGTCCTTCCTTCTGGGAGGGAGAACCTGTGCAGGACTCCCAACTCTAATGCATGGTTAGCACAAGGGTCACCAAAAGGGGGCAAAGAATGGTTTTCTGTCCAGAGGGCAAAAGTAAAAATTTGGGCCAAATATGATCTTTCAAGTCTCCCACAACATTGGTGATGGAGGAATATCTCAAAATAGTGCACCACAACTTGCAAAATAGGTATTTCCTATGACCAAGGACTATAGGTGGCGTCATAAGTTGTACCCAAGATCTCACCTACTGTTTGGGATATTCCATCTTTAACGGGTTAATATCTGGTTCTCACCGGGGGAGGGGAAGTTCTGCCTCCTTACACGGGTGATTAGCTGCAGCTGCTTCACCAGAAATTTCAGTCCATAATTAAGTTAAACTTTTAATGCCTTTGATTTGCATATGACAAAACGCACGATGAACAATGCGGGAGAGATAGAGGCAGCGATTGTCCCGAGCCCTTCATCCATGCCGCCAGCAGCTCATCTACATATTACTTTACATAAGAGGCGCGGCAATTATTCCTAAAAATAATAGTATAATTAATAAAAAAAAGTGTGATAAGCAAATGGGGGAAATGGTAATTGTGGGCACGAGGAAAACCTTTATAGCACAGCATGAAACAGCTATAGCCTTGTTCATGAGGGCGGTATTATAGTAGTTATATTCTTGTACATAGGAGTAGTATTATAGTAGTTATATTCTTGTACATAGGAGTAGTATTATAGTAGTTATATTCTTGTACATAGGAGTAGTATTATAGTAGTTATATTCTTGTACATAGGAGCAGTATTATAGTAGTTATATTCTTGTACATAGGAGTAGTATTATAGTAGTTATATTCTTGTACATAGGAGCAGTATTATAGTAGTTATATTCTTGTACATAGGAGTAGTATTATAGTAGTTATATTCTTGTACATAGGGGCAGTATTATAGTAGTTATATTCTTGTACATAGGAGGTAGTATTATAGTAGTTATATTCTTGTACATAGGAGCAGTATTATAGTAGTTATATTCTTGTACATAGGAGGTAGTATTATAGTAGTTATATTCTTGTACATAGGAGCAGTATTATAGTAGTTATATTCTTGTACATAGGAGCAGTATTATAGTAGTTATATTCTTGTACATAGGAGGTAGTATTATAGTAGTTATATTCTTGTACATAGGAGCAGTATTATAGTAGTTATATTCTTGTACATAGGAGCAGTATTATAGTAGTTATATTCTTGTACATAGGAGTAGTATTATAGTAGTTATATTCTTGTACATAGGGGCAGTATTATAGTAGTTATATTCTTGTACATAGGAGGTAGTATTATAGTAGTTATATTCTTGTACATAGGAGTAGTATTATAGTAGTTATATTCTTGTACATAGGAGCAGTATTATAGTAGTTATATTCTTGTACATAGGAGTAGTATTATAGTAGTTATATTCTTGTACATAGGGGCAGTATTATAGTAGTTATATTCTTGTACATAGGAGCAGTATTATAGTAGTTATATTCTTGTATATAGGAGCAGTATTATAGTAGTTATATTCTTGTACATAGGAGCAGTATTATAGTAGTTATATTCTTGTACATAGGGGGCAGTATTATAGTAGTTATATTCTTGTACATAGGGGCAGTATTATAGTAGTTATATTCTTGTACATAGGGGCAGTATTATAGTAGTTATATTCTTGTACATAGGAGGTAGTATTATAGTAGTTATATTCTTGTACATAGGAGTAGTATTATAGTAGTTATATTCTTGTACATAGGAGTAGTATTATAGTTGTTATACTTTGTACAGTATTATAGTAGTTTATACAGAATTTTATGGGAAATAAATTCACAACAGTAAATATGTTAAACATGAAATCATATTCTGCCTTGCTATATAACTTATAAATGCTTCCTACGCTATTTATGTAAATATCTTTTGTGACTGACATGCCCCTTTACTCTCCGATAAATTGGTGTTGATTTTGTGCTGTCCCTGTATCTTTCCTCTATACGGCTATGTACGTGGTGAAGTTTCGCACACAGAATGAGTATTTACTGTTGCTAATAATTACAAGTTCCCGCTCTACTCCACACATCGCAGCTATTGCCACAAACAGCATTACATAGTTTCCAGGGTAACCTCGGATGAATCACTAGTGGGGGGATGGAAAGGTCGACCGGGGCGCTTGGTTTTATGGGGTTGTTTTGTACTATTTTTCAGCGATATTTTTGTAACTATTGAAAATACTTTTATCGTCATTTACAGTAAGAAAAGAGGAAAAAATTTGAAATATTTATCATTTTTGTTTCTGCAGAAGTCAAGGACATGTCTCCATAGAACTTTACTAATTATTGTACGGACCTTGACAATGGCGGAGCTGGGATTGAAGACTGTGAGCATAGCTTGTATTCATACTGGAGAATGGGCGGTATTTTTGAGCCTACCAAAATGTGGCCTCACCAAAAAGGTGGACCAGATGGCCAGACACTTCTGGTGGTGGCTTATATTCCCTGAGAACATGGTGAAATTCAATTCTTACTTCCCCAAATATCATCCACCTAAGACACTTGGCCGCTCCTGCTCACATCGGAGTGTTTCGTCCACTTTACTCCTTGGAGGTTTCCATTTCTGTCCAAGAGTAGAACCCTTAAAGGGGTTGTCACATCTCGATAACTTTTTGATCGCCTGATCTCTATAGATCCTGACTTCTGAAACGTTGGATGATCTGGGCCAGCCATAAATTTCCCAGGCAATGACTAGGGAACATAATGTCCATATGTCCTATTAGGGTAATGTGGCCCCCATTTGGATCAAGCGCCATCTTCTTCAATCCGGCAGAGACTGAATGGAGTGATCAGACTGGGACTTGGATCAGATACTCCTCATCCATCTACCAAATAGGTGGCAAGTCATGATTGTGGGGGCAACACACCTTATGCTGGCACTATACATAAGAAAGCCTTCAGAATTCTTCCAGAATGAGTTGGCAGTGGCTTCTCTTCCCAAAATTGACAGAATTAGATTGGTGAAAGCCTTATATCCTGCAACATCCCATATAAATAAGATGGATCGCCGGTCCTATCGAGATTGGAAGGTTCCATCTATACTCATCTGGTGTGTTTGGTCAGATTACAGCACATATATACATCTCTAATATTTGATAGAGTTGTCTTATCCGAACAGCAACTTTTTGAAACAAGATTGGGCTCGATCATTTAATGAAACACTGGTATGGATTCTGAAAATCCCAGTAAAGTGGCCAACCATACCTTTCCTTCTCCTGAGTTGGGTCCTTCAGAGTATGCGCTACTTTTTCGTGCATTGGAAGCTCGAGCCCATTTTCTTGGACCCGATTTGCCCATTGCCGAATGTCGTGTCCATGCATAACACAAATCCGTCATGAAAAGTGGCCTCTCCTCTTAGATTGGCGTCTTGAGTAACGATGGACAAACCTCATGAGATTTGTTAGTGAACATTCACAAGGTTCACCTGGAAGCTTCATTTTGGACCGCGCTTGTCCAAACACCAAAATATAATGATCAATGGGAGAGGAAAGGTGCACAAAAAAACCCATAAAAAATATACTCACCTTTCCTGGGCTCCACCATGGCATCTAGCTCCTTTCTCTTGCATCGTATGGCCTGCGTTGCAATGTTAGCAGCACCGGGTTATCAGGAATGGGATCGGGCCTCAGTGGTCGCGTGTTGGACAACAAGATCATGATGCTAGGGATGCTGGGAAAGAAGACTGGAGGATGCAGCTGAGTCCAGGAGAGGTAAGTATGAGGTTTTTTTTTTATCTTTCCACAACCTTCTCTAGGTATCCACTTACTATACTCTGTAGTCTGACGAGACCCCACGTTATGATATTGAAGGCAATGCCAAAAATTTCAAAACCCAAAATGGGTGACCATATTGATGTCGTCTTTGTCATCCAGTTTAGCCAGGTCCTTAGGGTGGAGGTGGACGACCCAAGGAACGACATTTGGCGGTGGTATTTTTGCTTTCGGTTGCCTCTTTAAGTGCAGTTCGTTGCATTTCGCGGCACAAATAATTGGGGACGAGCCGGTATTTTGTGTAATGAGATGAATACGCATTTATTCAAATCAACACAACAGATGAAGATGATTTAATTCACAAACAGATGTTTTGATTTTAATGAATATATATGCGTGTGCCGCCGCCGTCGCAAATATCTGTGATTACTAACAAGTGTCTGCATAGGTGTCGCTAATGTATACCCCGTGCACCTTACTACCTGTCAATCACACCCAGACGGGCTGTGTGTTCATTACTATAATGAGATGTTACAGTCGCTTTCTCTAATTTCCGTCTCCAGTTAATTTTCATTACATTTGTTACATAACATAAGAGGAGGGTCCCTGAGGCTCTCACACGTGAAGACATCTTCAGATCATTGATGATTGGTGTAAAATGGTAGAGATTCTCCATCACTGGTTACAAAGTGAGGACCATAGAATGAACCTAGAACACTTGTAGAGAATCTAGAACACACAAATGCATCTTTATAGATGAACCTAGAACAGTATCACACATGATGAAGAGGTTCTTCAAAAAATTTGGTTTTCTTCCATGGAGCTAGCAGACCAGACTTGGTCTGACTAGGATATTGGTGATCTGGGGTCTGAATGAATTTTAGGGATCAGGTCTAGGGTCTGAATGAATTTTAGGGGATGGTCTTGGGTCTAATTAATGTTAGGGGTCTGGGCTCTGAATTATTTTTAGGGGTGTAGGGTCTGACTTAATTTTAAGGTTAAAATGATGGATGTGCTATCCTAAGGATGGGTCATTATTATCAGATGGTGGGAATTTGACACTCAGCACCCCTAAGCCATAGGGTTCCCCATTGATCTGATATCAATGACCTATACTAAGGGTGAGTTATCGATACTTTAGCCTAAAACACCCCTTTAAGTTTAGGGGCCGGACCTGGGGTCTTCATTTTAGGAGCTGGTTTGGCATCTACATTAATTTGGGAGTCTGACTTTAGAGGTCTGAATTAGTTATAAGAGTGTGGTTTGAGGTGTGATTAACTTTGGGGACCTGGCCTGGGGTCTTAGTTTTTGCAGGTGATCTGCGTATTAATTAATTTTAGGGGTCAGTCTTATAGTGTATGATTTAATTTGTGGACTTTGGGCCTGAATTCATTTTGGGGTTTGGGGGGGTCTGAATTAATTTTAAGGGTCTGGTGTGAGGTCTGATTAAGTTTAGAGGAACTGGTCTAGGTCTTCATTTTTGGAGCTGGTCTGAATGAATTTTTAGGGCCAGAGGAGGAGATATTCTGGATCTGGGCCCAGATTTTAGGGGCTTATCTGGTTGAGTCTAGTTCATTTTAGGGGCCAGGGTTGGAATTAATTTTATGATTCAGGGTCTAGATTAATTTTAGAGGATTAGGGTCAGGGTCTTGTCTAGGGTCTTGGTTTTAGGACCTGGTCTGGAGTCTGAATTAATTTTAGAGCTTTGGGGTCTGATTAATTCTAAGGATCTGAACTGGGGTCTGATTGAGTTTAGGGGTCTGGTTTGGGGGCTGTATTAGTTTAGGGGTCTGTGGTCTGATTGAGTTTAGGGCTCTGGTCTGGGGTCTGAGAGTTTAGGGGTCTGGGGTTCGAATTTTTTGCAGTTTGAGTTAATTTTTATGGTCCCTTCCTGGGACTGAGTTTGAAGTCTGAAATTAATTTTAAGGATCTGGTCTGGAATTGGATTAATTTTAGGGGTCTGGCCTGGGGGCTTCTTTTTAGGAGCTGGACTAGGGTGTGTATTTCTTTTAAGGAAAAATTTGCAAAACATATTGATGACATCTTTTCTGTTGCTCAGTTTGGACCTTCACGAGACCGCAAACCCAGGTGAGCAAACTAGGCTTAGTGTCCCTAACGTAGAGGTTAGGGTTCCTTTGTAACATACAGCCATCCCATTTATCTAACTGAGCCCCCTTCCACTACTTAAAGATGGCTGATGAGGGTATTTTTGGGCAGGGTTGTCTAAACTGTGACTTCCTTGTCTCTGCCTTGGTTAGCTACTTTCATGCACGGACTGACGTATTCGCTGACAAGCTTCTATAAGCTACTGCAAAGTAAGTTAAAATTCCGTGCCGAAAAGAGGATAATTACGGAATTTAGATTGCGCGGCTGTCATAGTCGGAGTCATAAACGTAAATGATATATGATGTGTGATGACTCATGGGTAATTAGGAGCGAGTGATGAATGCCGAGTGACAGCATCTGAAGGAGAATTGACGAATGCCGAGTAACATGTCAAGATAGATGATGGCTGAGCGTCAAACAAGAGGAGAGGAACGAGAAGATGAAGTTGGGGATAGGATGTGAAGAAACTTCTCCAGATCCTTCCACAATCACTAGTGGGTTCTGGGCTGGTTGCAATCTTTGTAGGCCTGGATGATAGAAAAGGCACTGGGACCTACAACACTTCGAGGACCTAAGGGCTTTCACCACTCACAATCCCTAAAGAATGGCCATCCATTCAAGAAGAGTAAGCCAAACCCTTGTGGCTCACGCCACTCCTTGATTGTCTCCATATCTCCCATAGATTTTGGTGGAGAAGGCCACATGCATATGTGTCTATAAACTGGGTCAGGAGTCCCAACAGGGTCGAACTAGCCTACCAAAGTACCAGAGAGAGGATCCATCAGTAGGCCTAGGCTCATACAGTAATGGACCTCACAGGTCCAGAAGAAGACAACCCAACTTGGAGGCAATTGTGGTCTATTTCCTAGGAGGGAGGGCTTACTCATAGGCCCAAGTCCATCGTGACACTGGTTCCCACTAAATTTTCTTCCACACTGTCTGGAAGGGGGTCCCTGTATACAACCTGATCACTACTCCAGTGATCAAGTATATAAAACATTGAGGTAATTAATGAAACTTATAAAATTGGGCCCTTTGAACCCATTGGGTTCATTAATCAATTTTGGTTTTGAAAGATGACTTTAACTCTCCAGGGTCAAAATGCCAAGTTCCAACATCGCCAAGAAGACAACAGTCCTGGGATGTCAACAGTCCTGGGAACCAACCAGAAAAAGAGGAAGGGCTATTGTAAACTCCTCCTACAAGTGGGCATATTAGGGCAAATTGAGGCAGTTTCAAAGGATACCTGTCACCCTCCAAAATGCCAAGTTCTAAGATCTCCAAAAAGACCTTATAAACACTCCTTAGAACCAACCAGAAAAAGTGTCATAGCTAGGGTTGAGCGATCGGGATTGGATAAGATCGGATTCTGATTGGCGATCTTTTCCGGCGGGATCGAGATCGAAGGTTATCTCAAGATCGGCTCAACCCTACTCGTGTACATATCATTAATAGGGTTGAGCGATCAGGATCGGGAGAGTTTGGATCTCGATCGGCGATCGAGCAAATTTCACGATCGCGATCGACTGGAAAATGATCGAAAATCGGATTTTAAAAACGATCCTGAAATCTCAAGATCTCTACCCTAATCATAGCATATTGGGGATTTTTTGTCCGTTAGTTTTGGGTTATTAATGAACTTGTCTAGCCCTTGTTTTGGCACCCCCCCCTTCCCCATAAGATATGACATAATAAGGTCAGCCAGTTGATCTAAAATTGACTTAGACCCCTTGCACATGGCTGAGTATACAGTCTGTCGGGGTTCTGATTCTCCATTCTATGGAACATGAAGCAGGTCCTATCTGGAACCAAGAGAGGAACCCCCACCATTGAAATCAATGGAGGATGGAAGGCAAAGAGTGTATACCGTTAAAGAATCGGACCCCCTTTGGTCGAAGTTGTGTGTATGAGGTTTCCAGTCTGCTATGTATCGTGGGAGCTCAGATGATACAGCGCTAAGTGTTTTCCTTTCCATTTATCACTCATTAACCCGTTCACTAACTACACTCATTCATCAATTATCGCACGGTTCATCACATGTCACACGCTTGTTTGCATTTGATCAACGACAGTCATTGAATCCAAGACGTGATGTAAGGACAATGAGAATTATCTTTCTGCACAATCCATCAGAAACCATCAGCAAGTAGCCCTTCATAGATTCCTTTTAGGCATTTTCACACCTTCCCTTTAAATCCCTGTGTTCCTATAGCTTCGGTAATAGGTATTAGGGCATCATATCGGTTTGTCGGAAGTGTCCCTTTAAGAAGCACTAAGGCAACAAAGACAATAACAATCTTATATTGCTCGGATCATACAAAAGCCGCATCCGCTCTGTTCATCAGGAGTATTCACTCCACACATTTGTAGCCAAGCCTTTCACGGGGCGCAGCGTGGTCCTGATGCCACGATAAAAGAGAAGGGGAAAAAAAAAAAGTAACAAAACAAAAACAGAGATAGAAAGCAATATAAGTGTTAATGAGGAGGAGAAAAGCGGCCAAATTTATAGACTAAATCAACACGGATCAGAATAGAAAAGACACAGATAGGATTATCCGTCCTCCTAATCAAGGAAGTGACGGCCGCAGTTTGTTCGGCTTGTGGCTGTGCCAGAAAGGAAAAAAAAAACATCGAAAATGAACTTTCCGAGGTTGAACGGAGGTTACAATCCAAGATGGCGTCCAACGCATCAAACCTGACAAACATCCCGACTATCAGAGGAGTCAAAAAATACCCCTTTAGTGGTCCTCATTACATGGTATCATAGCCCTTCATGGCCCAAACAGTATAATGCTCCATATTGTGGCCCCATAGAATACCACCATCACTGTGGCCACCATAATACAATGTCAGGACCCTTGCAGTATAATATCTTCCTCCATGTAGCCTCCATAGTATAATGTTTGACTCATTGTGTCCCTCACAGTATAGTGCTCCCCTCACTGTATCCCCCACAGTATAATGCTCTCCTCACTGTGTCCCCCACAGTATAATGCTCCCCTCACTGTGTCCCCCACAGTATAATGTTCCCCTCACTGTATCCCAGCCAGTATAATGCTCCCCTCACCATCCCCCACAGTATAATGCTCCCCTCACCGTCTCCCATAGTATAATGCTCCCCTCATTGTGTCCCCCAAAGTATAATGCTCCCCTCTCTGTCCCCCACAGTATAATGCTCCCCTCACTGTGTCCCCCACAATATAATGCTCCCCTCATTATGGCCCTCACAGTATAATTTTTCCTCTTGGTGTCCCCCACAGTATAATGCTCCCCTCATTGTGTCCCCCATAGTATAATGCTCCCCTCACTGTGTCCCCCACAGTATAATGCTCCCCTCATTGTGTCCCCCACAGTATAATGCTCCCTTCATTGTATCCCCCACAGTATAATGCTCCCCTCATTGTGTCCCCCACAGTATAATGCTCCCCTCACTGTGTCCCCCACAGTATAATGCTTCCTTCATTGTGTCCCCCACAGTATAATGCTCCCTTCATTGTATCCCCCACAGTATAATGCTCCCTTCATTGTATCCCCCACAGTATAATGTTCCCCTCACTGTGTCCCCCACAGTATAATGCTCCCCTCATTGTGTTCCCCACAGTATAATGCTCCCCTCATTGTGTTCCCCACAGAATAATGTTCCCCTCACTGTGTCCCCCACAGTATAATGCTCCCCTCATTGTGTCCCCCACAGTATAATGCTCCCCTCATTGTATCCCCCACAGTATAATGCTCCCCTCATTGTGTCCCCCACAGTATAATGCTCCTCTCACTGTGTCCCCCACAGTATAATTTTCCCTTTTAGTGTCCCCCACAGTATAATGCTCCCCTCACTGTGCCCCCCCCCAGTATAATGCTCCTCTCACTGTATCCCCACAGTATAATTTTCCCTTTTAGTGTCCCCCACAGTATAATGCTCCCCTCATTGTGGCCCTCACAGTATAATTTCTCCTCTTAGAGTCTCCCACAGTATAATGGCCCTCCCACTGCGGTCCACAGACTATAATGTCCAGTCCATGTGGCCCTAACACTCACTAACATTCACTCATTGTGGTGCCCACATTATAATGTCCCCTCCACATTGTACCCATACTATAATGTCCCGCTCCATGTGACCCCCACAGTATAATGCCTCTTTATTGTGGGTCCCATATTATTAAAGTCCCCATTTATATGGCCCCACAATATAGCGTCCCCTTGTTGTTGCCTGTCCAGGTGGCCCTCACACTATAACATCCCCCTCGTTGTAAGCCCCACATTATAATGTCCCCTTCCGCGTAGCCCACTTACCTTAAAGTTCCCCTCCATGTGGACTCCACAATATGATGTCCCCTTACTGTGGCACCCATACTACACTGTCCTCACCTTACCCCGCTCCCACTCAGTCCATTCCTGTGGCACCACATTGACCCCTACCTGCTTCCAAGCTACCAGGAGGGGTCAAATGATGAAGTAGGGAGCAGACGGTTCCTGACATATCCCCCGCCACCCTGGACAGCACCGGAAATCCAAGACAGTCCTGTTGAGAGGGATGACATAGAAACAGTAGACCATGCCTGGTTTTGCAAATGAGTGAGGATTAGCTGCAATACCATTCACAGCCTACAGAAAATGGGGGCGCTATTTCTCATGTTAGACAACTCCTTCAAGATAAACAGCAATCATAGATGTTCAGCAATTCCCTACAATGTAGATTCATGCAGTTTTTAATGTTCCATAAGTGACAAGAAGATACAGAATAGAGCAGAATGATCTCCCCGCACCGCGCACTGGGTATAAATCACTGTCAGCAGCTCTGTATATAATGAAAATGTTATACTAATATAACACTGTAATCAAACACTCGCCGCTCCCGCGAACGGTCGCTGTGACAAGATGCACTACAAACGACGTTACAAGACGAAGACGATGAGCTCCGCCGCCTGCTGTAAACAACCTTCAGAAAGGCTGAGTTATTAGCAGACTAAATCAAAGGTATTCATTATGCAGCTGCCTGCTCTGTATCTGCCTGTATATAGTGATGTGTACTGTGCCGCTATAACCTGGGGATAACCTGTATATAGTGATGTGTACTGTGCCGCTATAACCTGGGGATAGCCTGTATATAGTGATGTGTACTGTGCCGCTATAACCTGGGGATAGCCTGTATATAGTGATGTGTACTGTGTCGCTATAACCTGGGATATCCTGTATATAGTGATGTGTACTGTGCTGCTATAACCTGGGGATATCCTGTATATAGTGATGTGTACTGTGCCACTATAACCTGGGGATATCCTGTATATAGTGATGTGTACTGTGCCGCTATAACCTGGGGATAGCCTGTATATAGTGATGTGTACTGTGCTGCTATAACCTGGGGATAACCTGTATATGGTGATGTGTACTGTGCCACTATAACCTGGGGATATCCTGGATATAGTGATGTGTACTGTGCCACTATAACCTGGGGATATCCTGGATATAGTGATGTGTACTGTGCCACTATAACCTGGGGATATCCTGTATATAGTGATGTGTACTGTGCCACTATAACCTGGGGATATCCTGTATATAGTGATGTGTACTGTGCCGCTATAACCTGGGGATATCCTGTATATAGTGATGTGTACTGTGCCGCTATATCCTGGGGATATCCTGTATATACACTCACCGGCCACTTTATTAGGTACACCTGTCCAACTGCTCGTTAACACTTAATTTCTAATCAGCCAATCACATGGCGGCAACTCAGTGCATTTAGGCATGTAGACATGGTCAAGACAATCTCCTGCAGTTCAAACTGAGCATCAGTATGGGGAAGAAAGGTGATTTGAGTGCCTTTGAACGTGGCATGGTTGTTGGTGCCAGAAGGGCTGGTCTGAGTATTTCAGAAACTGCTGATCTCCTGGGATTTTCACGCACAACCATCTCTAGGGTTTACAGAGAATGGTCCGAAAAAGAAAAAACATCCAGTGAGCGGCAGTTCTGTGGGCGGAAATGCGTTGTTGATGCCAGAGGTCAGAGGAGAATGGCCAGACTGGTTCGAGCTGATAGAAAGGCAACAGTGACTCAAATAGCCACCCGTTACAACCAAGGTAGCCAGAAGAGCATCTCTGAACGCCGCACAGTACGTCCAACTTTGAGGCTACAGATGGGCTACAGCAGCACAAGACCACACCGGGTGCCACTCCTTTCAGCTAAGAACAGGAAACTGAGGCTACAATTTGCACAAGCTCATCGAAATTGGACAATTGAAGATTGGAAAAAACGTTGCCTGGTCTGATGAGTCTCGATTTCTGCTGCGACATTCGGATGGTAGGGTCAGAATTTGGCGTCAACAACATGAAAGCATGGATCCATCCTGCCTTGTATCGGTAACGGCTCAGGCTGGTGGTGGTGGTGTCATGGTGTGGGGAATATTTTCTTGGCACTCTTTGGGCCCCTTGGTACCAATTGAGCATCGTTGCAACGCCAAAGCCTACCTGAGTATTGTTGCTGACCATGTCCATCCCTTTATGACCACAATGTACCCAACATCTGATGGCTACTTACAGCAGGATAATGCAATGCCATGTCATAAAGCTGGAATCATCTCAGACTGGTTTCTTGAACATGACAATGAGTTCACTGTACTCCAATGGCCTCCACAGTCACCAGATCTCAATCCAATAGAGGAGCATCTTTGGGATGTGGTGGAACGGGAGATTCGCATCATGGATGTGCAGCCGACAAATCTGCGGCAACTGTGTGATGCCATCATGTCAATATGGACCAAAATCTCTGAGGAATGCTTCCAGCACCTTGTTGTATCTATGCCACGAAGAATTGAGGAAGTTCTGAAGGCAAAAGGGGGTCCAACCCGTTACTAGCATGGTGTACCTAATAAAGTGGCCGGTGAGTGTAGTGATGTGTACTGTGCCACTACAACCTGGGGATATCCTGGATATAGTGATGTGTACTGTGCCACTACAACCTGGGGATATCCTGGATATAGTGATGTGTACTGTGCCACTATAACCTGGGGATATCCTGGATATAGTGATGTGTACTGTGCCGCTATAACCTGGGGATATCCTGGATATAGTGATGTGTACTGTGCCGCTATAACCTGGGGATATCCTGTATATAGTGATGTGTACTGTGCCGCTATAACCTGGGGATATCCTATATATAGTGATGTGTACTGTGCCGCTATAAGCTGGGGATATCCTGTATATAGTGATGTGTACTGTGCCGCTATAACCTGGGGATATCCTATATATAGTGATGTGTACTGTGCCGCTATAACCTGGGATATCCTGTATATAGTGATGTGTACTGTGCCGCTATAAGCTGGGGATATCCTGTATATAGTGATGTGTACTGTGCCACTATAACCTAGGGATAACCTGTATATGGTGATGTGTACTGTGCCGCTATAAGCTGGGGATATCCTGTATATAGTGATGTGTACTGTGCCGCTATAACCTGGGGATATCCTATATATAGTGATGTGTACTGTGCCGCTATAAGCTGGGGATATCCTGTATATAGTGATGTGTACTGTGCCGCTATAAGCTGGGGATATCCTGTATATAGTGATGTGTACTGTGCCACTATATCCTGGGGATAACCTGTATATAGTGATGTGTACTGTGCCGCTATAACCTGGGATATCCTGTATATAGTGATGTGTACTGTGCCGCTATAAGCTGGGGATAACCTGTATATAGTGATGTGTACTGTGCCACTATAACCTGGGGATATCCTGTATATAGTGATGTGTACTGTGCCACTATAACCTGGGGATATCCTGTATATAGTGATGTGTACTGTGCCGCTATAACCTGGGGATAGCCTGTATATAGTGATGTGTACTGTGCTGCTATAACCTGGGGATAACCTGTATATGGTGATGTGTACTGTGCCACTATAACCTGGGGATATCCTGGATATAGTGATGTGTACTGTGCCACTATAACCTGGGGATATCCTGGATATAGTGATGTGTACTGTGCCGCTATAACCTGGGGATATCCTGTATATAGTGATGTGTACTGTGCCGCTATAACCTGGGGATAACCTGTATATGGTGATGTGTACTGTGCCGCTATATCCTGGGGATATCCTGTATATACACTCACCGGCCACTTTATTAGGTACACCTGTCCAACTGCTCGTTAACACTTAATTTCTAATCAGCCAATCACATGGCGGCAACTCAGTGCATTTAGGCATGTAGACATGGTCAAGACAATCTCCTGCAGTTCAAACTGAGCATCAGTATGGGGAAGAAAGGTGATTTGAGTGCCTTTGAACGTGGCATGGTTGTTGGTGCCAGAAGGGCTGGTCTGAGTATTTCAGAAACTGCTGATCTCCTGGGATTTTCACGCACAACCATCTCTAGGGTTTACAGAGAATGGTCCGAAAAAGAAAAAACATCCAGTGAGCGGCAGTTCTGTGGGCGGAAATGCGTTGTTGATGCCAGAGGTCAGAGGAGAATGGCCAGACTGGTTCGAGCTGATAGAAAGGCAACAGTGACTCAAATAGCCACCCGTTACAACCAAGGTAGCCAGAAGAGCATCTCTGAACGCCGCACAGTACGTCCAACTTTGAGGCTACAGATGGGCTACAGCAGCACAAGACCACACCGGGTGCCACTCCTTTCAGCTAAGAACAGGAAACTGAGGCTACAATTTGCACAAGCTCATCGAAATTGGACAATTGAAGATTGGAAAAAATGTTGCCTGGTCTGATGAGTCTCGATTTCTGCTGCGACATTCGGATGATAGGGTCAGAATTTGGCGTCAACAACATGAAAGCATGGATCCATCCTGCCTTGTATCGGTAACGGTTCAGGCTGGTGGTGGTGGTGTCATGGTGTGGGGAATATTTTCTTGGCACTCTTTGGGCCCCTTGGTACCAATTGAGCATCGTTGCAACGCCAAAGCCTACCTGAGTATTGTTGCTGACCATGTCCATCCCTTTATGACCACAATGTACCCAACATCTGATGGCTACTTTCAGCAGGATAATGCAATGCCATGTCATAAAGCTGGAATCATCTCAGACTGGTTTCTTGAACATGACAATGAGTTCACTGTACTCCAATGGCCTCCACAGTCACCAGATCACAATCCAATAGAGGAGCATCTTTGGGATGTGGTGGAACGGGAGATTCGCATCATGGATGTGCAGCCGACAAATCTGCGGCAACTGTGTGATGCCATCATGTCAATATGGACCAAAATCTCTGAGGAATGCTTCCAGCACCTTGTTGTATCTATGCCACGAAGAATTGAGGAAGTTCTGAAGGCAAAAGGGGGTCCAACCCGTTACTAGCATGGTGTACCTAATAAAGTGGCCGGTGAGTGTAGTGATGTGTACTGTGCCACTACAACCTGGGGATATCCTGGATATAGTGATGTGTACTGTGCCACTATAACCTGGGGATATCCTGGATATAGTGATGTGTACTGTGCCGCTATAACCTGGGGATATCCTGGATATAGTGATGTGTACTGTGCCGCTATAACCTGGGGATATCCTGGATATAGTGATGTGTACTGTGCCGCTATAACCTGGGGATATCCTGTATATAGTGATGTGTACTGTGCTGCTATAAGCTGGGGATATCCTGTATATAGTGATGTGTATTGTGCCGCTATAACCTGGGGATATCCTGTATATAGTGATGTGTACTGTGCCACTATAACCTGGGGATATCCTGTATATAGTGATGTGTACTGTGCCGCTATATCCTGGGGATAACCTGTATATAGTAAAGTGTACTGTGCCGCTATAACCTGGGGATATCCTGTATATAGTGATGTGTACTGTGCCGCTATAACCTGGGGATATCCTATATATAGTGATGTGTACTGTGCCGCTATAAGCTGGGGATATCCTGTATATAGTGATGTGTACTGTGCCACTATAACCTAGGGATAACCTGTATATGGTGATGTGTACTGTGCCGCTATATCCTGGGGATAACCTGTATATAGTGATGTGTACTGTGCCGCTATAACCTAGGGATAACCTGTATATGGTGATGTGTACTGTGCCGCTATATCCTGGGGATAACCTGTATATAGTGATGTGTACTGTGCCGCTATAACCTGGGATATCCTGTATATAGTGATGTGTACTGTGCCACTATATCCTGGGGATAACCTGTATATAGTGATGTGTACTGTGCCGCTATAACCTGGGATATCCTGTATATAGTGATGTGTACTGTGCCGCTATAAGCTGGGGATAACCTGTATATAGTGATGTGTACTGTGCCACTATAACCTGGGGATATCCTGTATATAGTGATGTGTACTGTGCCGCTATAACCTGGGATATCCTGTATATAGTGATGTGTACTGTGCCACTATAACCTGGGGATATCCTGTATATAGTGATGTGTACTGTGCCGCTATAACCTGGGGATATCCTGTATATAGTGATGTGTACTGTGCTGCTATAACCTGGGATATCCTGTATATAGTGATGTGTACTGTGCCGCTATAACCTGGGGATATCCTGTATATAGTGATGTGTACTGTGCCGCTATAACCTGGGATATCCTGTATATAGTGATGTGTACTGTGCCGCTATAACCTGGGGATATCCTGTATATAGTGATGTGTACTGTGCCGCTATAACCTGGGATATCCTGTATATAGTGATGTGTACTGTGCCGCTATAACCTGGGATATCCTGTATATAGTGATGTGTACTGTGCTGCTATATCCTGGGGATAACCTGTATATAGTGATGTGTACTGTGCCGCTATAACCTGGGGATATCCTGTATATAGTGATGTGTACTGTGCCGCTATAACCTGGGGATAACCTGTATATAGTGATGTGTACTGTGCCACTATAACCTGGAGATATCCTGTATATAGTGATGTGTACTGTGCCGCTATAACCTGGGGATATCCTGTATATAGTGATGTGTACTGTGCCGCTATAACCTGGGTATACACTGTATATAATTCTATAGGTACAGCTGGTGTAACTATATAACATTACACCTGACAAAGGGAAGGCCTGGTATTCTCATATATTATTCTGACGACTTTGAAGATTTCTGGGCTTCTCTCCGTTTCGTAGCCGGCCGGTATAGACTAGTGATCTCCCGCTTGGTGATGCCGAACTTTTATCAATGCAGAGCAAGTCTCCCTGACACCAAATAAAAGCGTACTCGAGACTATTGTGAAAATGACAAAGCAATACAGTTGAAAGTGAATTCTTTAAAGGGTTTCTGCTGCAGCCACGGTGGGGAGCCATCTTGTCTGGTTTTATAGATGAAACAAACAGCAGAACAAAACACACTTCAGAATTGATCTAGTAAAGTGACATCAAGAGGGGTGCAAGGCGGCTCCGGCAGGACGAGGGCCACCGAGGGGCCAGAGCTTTTAGGGTGAAAATATATTGTATGCTCAATGGAGGACTGAAAAACCTCCAAACCCTCCAGCCTGATAGCAGCTGATCATGGCAGAGACCGTGCGTCAGATATTTGGGATATCTTGTGGTTGGTATGTCATATCTGGAGGTCACTATAGAAAGTCATACGTGGTGATTTTATGCCATATCTGCTCACTATGTTATACCTGCTGGTGGATATGTCATATCTGCTGCCTATTATATCATATCTGGCCATGGTTATGTTATTTCTGGCGCTGACTATGTCATATCTGGAGGTCACTATAGAAAAGCATACGTGGTGATTTTATGCCATATCTGCTCACTATGTTATACCTGCTGGTGGATATGTCATATCTGCTGCCTATTATATCATATCTGGCCATGGTTATGTTATTTTTGGGGGTGAATATGTTATATCTAGAGGTCACTATAGAAAGTCATACGCAGTGATTTTATGCCATATCTGCTCACTATGTTATACCTGCTGGTGGATATGTCATATATGCTGCCTATTATATCATACCTGGCCATGGTTATGTTACTTTTGGGGGTGACTATGTCATATCTGGTTGTCATCACTACAGAATGTTATAAGTGGTGATTTTTTTTGTCATATCTGATAGTGCCTGTTATATATGGTCTTGTTTCATATTTTTTGGCCTTTGATGTTATATCCGGTACTGATTACGTCATATCTACTTATATGTCAGTGGCTATGTTATATATGGTGGTGGTGATGTCATATCTGGTGGTAACTTCCTTATATATAGCAGTAGTTGTGTCCTATCAGGTGTTAGGTATCTGATATCCAGTGTACCCATGCAATATCACACCTGGTGGTTGTTATATCATATCTGTTAATAACCGCCAATCCCGGTGGCTATGTTATATATGCCGCTATAGTGGTAACTATATTATGAACATGCAAAATTTCCACCATCTCAGCATCGCAGACAACATGTCCTAGGTAGAGATGATCAAAGGATCCCTTCATATCCAAAAATAACCCCATGAAGAGCGTGCACCTGCCATCCGAGGAGCCGCTACTCCAGAAATTTGGGAGGCATTCAACTGAACAGTTCCCTATTTATAGCGGGCGCTTTGCTTTCCATGGAGTCACCTGTGCACCCTTCAGGTCTCCGCCATCTTTGATGGCTCCTGAACTTTTCTCTCTCTCTTGCCAAAGACGGGCAGGGATGACGAACCGCCGTTCCAGCCGCCTAACTCGGAGCAGCTCCGGAGATTACAGGCTCGCTGCTTTAAAGGACTTAGAATTTTTAACACATGATAAAATATTGATGCTGTGAGATGAAGAAGAAAAACACGGCTAAATATAAAACCGTCACAAAAAGAGGGAGCATGCCGGGACCGTGCGGGGGAAGGGCCGCCCGGCCAATGCATCTCCGTATAGGCCAACACCAATAAATTCCAGAGACACAGAATATAAGGCCGTACAGCGTGGAGCATTATTTATCAGAGGGATGTAACGGGGGGTATTATAGAGATAAGCGGCGCCAGGTTCTTTGTGGTGGATCCAGCGTTGCGGTATCATATCATTCCTCTGTCACCATGGCTGTGGCTGTGTCAGATAGTGATGTGAGAGGCTGCGAGCTCAGTAGGAGAAGATGTTTCATTGGAATATATCAATGTTTGCATCTGTTGTTTACTCCACGGGGGACGTCTATCTACGCCGGCGCCAGATTTTCAGCTAGTGGGAGAAAGCTGCATATCTCATCCCATAGTGATAGTCTTAAAGGGGCGTCTCGGAAAAATACAGAACTGTGGTAACTGGTTTATGGTATTTACTAACATGGCTTGCAGAGTTTCATTCACTTTTTCAGCATTGACAAATCCACATATTATATGTATATTTATATAAATGGGGGCGGTATTATAGTAGTTATATTCTTGTACATAGTATTATAGTAGTTATATTCTTGTACATAGGAGCAGTATTATAGTAGTTATATTCTTGTACATAGGAGCAGTATTATAGTAGTTATATTCTTGTACATAGGAGCAGTATTATAGTAGTTATATTCTTGTACATAGGAGTAGTATTATAGTAGTTATATTCTTGTACATAGGAGCAGTATTATAGTAGTTATATTCTTGTACATAGGGGGCAGTATTATAGTAGTTATATTCTTGTACATAGGAGCAGTATTATAGTAGTTATATTCTTGTACATAGGAGGTAGTATTATAGTAGTTATATTCTTGTATATAGGGGGCAGTATTATAATAGTTATATTCTTGTACATAGGAGTAGTATTATAGTAGTTATATTCTTGTACATAGTAGCAGTATTATAGTAGTTATATTCTTGTACATAGGAGCAGTATTATAGTAGTTATATTCTTGTACATAGGAGGTAGTATTAAAGTAGTTATATTCTTGTACATAGGAGGTAGTATTATAGTAGTTATATACTTGTACATAGGAGCAGTATTATAGTAGTTATATTCTTGTACATAGAGGGCAGTATTATAGTAGTTATATTCTTGTACATAGGAGGTAGTATTATAGTACTTATATTCTTGTACATAGGAGCAGTATTATAGTAGTTATATTCTTGCATATAGGAGGCAGTATTATAGTAGTTATATTCTTGTACATAGGAGCAGTATTATAGTTGTTATATTCTTGTACATAGGAGTAGTATTATAGTAGTTATATTCTTGTACATAGGGGCAGTATTATAGTAGTTATAGTCTTGTACATAGGAGTAGTATTATAGTAGTTATAGTCTTGTACATAGGAGTAGTATTATAGTAGTTATAGTCTTGTACATAGGAGTAGTATTATAGTAGTTATATTCTTGTACATAGGAGTAGTATTATAGTAGTTATATTCCTGTACATAGGAGCAGTATTATAGTAGTTATATTCTTGTACATAGGAGTAGTATTATAGTAGTTATATTCTTGTACATAGGAGCAGTATTATAGTAGTTATATTCTTGTACATAGGAGCAGTATTATAGTAGTTATAGTCTTGTACATAGGAGTAGTATTATAGTAGTTATAGTCTTGTACATAGGAGTAGTATTATAGTAGTTATATTCTTGTACATAGGGGCAGTATTATAGTAGTTATAGTCTTGTCCATAGGAGTAGTATTATAGTAGTTATATTCTTGTACATAGGAGTAGTATTATAGTAGTTATAGTCTTGTACATAGGAGTAGTATTATAGTAGTTATATTCTTGTACAAGGAGCAGTATTATAGTAGTTATATTCTTGTACATAGGAGTAGTATTATAGTAGTTATATTCTTGTACATAGGAGTGGTATTATAGTAGTTATATTCTTGTACATAGGAGCAGTATTATAGTAGTTATATCCTTGTACATAGTAGTATTATAGTAGTTATATTCTTGTACATAGGAGTAGTATTATAGTAGTTATATTCTTGTACATAGGGGCAGTATTATAGTAGTTATATTCTTGTACATAGGGGCAGTATTATAGTAGTTATATTCTTGTACATAGGAGCAGTATTATAGTAGTTATATTCTTGTACATAGGGGCAGTATTATAGTAGTTATATTCTTGTACATAGGAGCAGTATTATAGTAGTTATATTCTTGTACATAGGGGCAGTATTATAGTAGTTATATTCTTGTACATAGGGGCAGTATTATAGTAGTTATATTCTTGTACATAGGAGCAGTATTATAGCAGTTATATTCTTGTACATAGGAGGTAGTATTATAGTAGTTATATTCTTGTACATAGGAGCAGTATTATAGTAGTTATATTCTTGTACATAGGAGCAGTATTATAGTAGTTATATTCTTGTACATAGGAGGTAGTATTATAGTAGTTATATTCTTGTACATAGGAGGTAGTATTATAGTAGTTATATTCTTGTACATAGAGGGCAGTATTATAGTAGTTATATTCTTGTACATAGGAGGTAGTATTATAGTACTTATATTCTTGTACATAGGAGCAGTATTATAGTAGTTATATTCTTGCATATAGGAGGCAGTATTATAGTAGTTATATTCTTGTACATAGGAGCAGTATTATAGTAGTTATATTCTTGTACATAGGAGTAGTATTATAGTAGTTATATTCTTGTACATAGGGGCAGTATTATAGTAGTTATAGTCTTGTACATAGGAGTAGTATTATAGTAGTTATATCCTTGTACATAGGAGTAGTATTATAGTAGTTATATTCTTGTACATAGGAGTAGTATTATAGTAGTTATATTCCTGTACATAGGAGCAGTATTATAGTAGTTATATTCTTGTACATAGGAGTAGTATTATAGTAGTTATATTCTTGTACATAGGAGCAGTATTATAGTAGTTATATTCTTGTACATAGGAGAAGTATTATAGTAGTTATATTCTTGTACATAGGAGCAGTATTATAGTAGTTATAGTCTTGTACATAGGAGTAGTATTATAGTAGTTATAGTCTTGTACATAGGAGTAGTATTATAGTAGTTATATCCTTGTACATAGTAGTATTATAGTAGTTATATTCTTGTACATAGGAGTAGTATTATAGTAGTTATATTCTTGTACATAGGGGCAGTATTATAGTAGTTATATTCTTGTACATAGGAGTAGTATTATAGTAGTTATATTCTTGTACATAGGGGCAGTATTATAGTAGTTATATTCTTGTACATAGGAGCAGTATTATAGTAGTTATATTCTTGTACATAGGGGCAGTATTATAGTAGTTATATTCTTGTACATAGGAGCAGTATTATAGTAGTTATATTCTTGTACATAGGAGGTAGTATTATAGTAGTTATATTCTTGTACATAGGAGGTAGTATTATAGTAGTTATATTCTTGTACATAGAGGGCAGTATTATAGTAGTTATATTCTTGTACATAGGAGGTAGTATTATAGTACTTATATTCTTGTACATAGGAGCAGTATTATAGTAGTTATATTCTTGCATATAGGAGGCAGTATTATAGTAGTTATATTCTTGTACATAGGAGCAGTATTATAGTAGTTATATTCTTGTACATAGGAGTAGTATTATAGTAGTTATATTCTTGTACATAGGGGCAGTATTATAGTAGTTATAGTCTTGTACATAGGAGTAGTATTATAGTAGTTATATTCTTGTACATAGTAGTATTATAGTAGTTATATTCTTGTACATAGGAGTAGTATTATAGTAGTTATATCCTTGTACATAGTAGTATTATAGTAGTTATATTCTTGTACATAGGAGTGGTATTATAGTAGTTATATTCTTGTACATAGTAGTATTATAGTAGTTATATTCTTGTACATAGGAGTAGTATTATAGTAGTTATATTCTTGTACATAGGGGCAGTATTATAGTAGTTATATTCTTGTACATAGGGGCAGTATTATAGTAGTTATATTCTTGTACATAGGAGCAGTATTATAGTAGTTATATTCTTGTACATAGGGGCAGTATTATAGTAGTTATATTCTTGTACATAGGGGCAGTATTATAGTAGTTATATTCTTGTACATAGGAGCAGTATTATAGCAGTTATATTCTTGTACATAGGAGATAGTATTATAGTAGTTATATTCTTGTACATAGGGGCAGTATTATAGTAGTTATATTCTTGTACATAGGAGCAGTATTATAGTAGTTATATTCTTGTACATAGGGGCAGTATTATAGTAGTTATATTCTTGTACATAGGGGCAGTATTATAGTAGTTATATTCTTGTACATAGGAGCAGTATTATAGCAGTTATATTCTTGTACATAGGAGGTAGTATTATAGTAGTTATATTCTTGTACATAGGAGCAGTATTATAGTAGTTATATTCTTGTACATAGGAGCAGTATTATAGTAGTTATATTCTTGTACATAGGAGGTAGTATTATAGTAGTTATATTCTTGTACATAGGAGGTAGTATTATAGTAGTTATATTCTTGTACATAGAGGGCAGTATTATAGTAGTTATATTCTTGTACATAGGAGGTAGTATTATAGTACTTATATTCTTGTACATAGGAGCAGTATTATAGTAGTTATATTCTTGCATATAGGAGGCAGTATTATAGTAGTTATATTCTTGTACATAGGAGCAGTATTATAGTAGTTATATTCTTGTACATAGGAGTAGTATTATAGTAGTTATATTCTTGTACATAGGGGCAGTATTATAGTAGTTATAGTCTTGTACATAGGAGTAGTATTATAGTAGTTATATCCTTGTACATAGGAGTAGTATTATAGTAGTTATATTCTTGTACATAGGAGTAGTATTATAGTAGTTATATTCCTGTACATAGGAGCAGTATTATAGTAGTTATATTCTTGTACATAGGAGTAGTATTATAGTAGTTATATTCTTGTACATAGGAGCAGTATTATAGTAGTTATATTCTTGTACATAGGAGCAGTATTATAGTAGTTATAGTCTTGTACATAGGAGTAGTATTATAGTAGTTATAGTCTTGTACATAGGAGTAGTATTATAGTAGTTATATTCTTGTACATAGGGGCAGTATTATAGTAGTTATAGTCTTGTACATAGGAGTAGTATTATAGTAGTTATAGTCTTGTACATAGGAGCAGTATTATAGTAGTTATATCCTTGTACATAGTAGTATTATAGTAGTTATATTCTTGTACATAGGAGTAGTATTATAGTAGTTATATTCTTGTACATAGGGGCAGTATTATAGTAGTTATATTCTTGTACATAGGAGTAGTATTATAGTAGTTATATTCTTGTACATAGTAGTATTATAGTAGTTATATTCTTGTACATAGGAGTGGTATTATAGTAGTTATATCCTTGTACATAGTAGTATTATAGTAGTTATATTCTTGTACATAGGAGTGGTATTATAGTAGTTATATTCTTGTACATAGGAGCAGTATTATAGTAGTTATATTCTTGTACATAGGAGCAGTATTATAGCAGTTATATTCTTGTACATAGGAGGTAGTATTATAGTAGTTATATTCTTGTACATAGGAGCAGTATTATAGTAGTTATATTCTTGTACATAGGAGCAGTATTATAGTAGTTATATTCTTGTACATAGGAGGTAGTATTATAGTAGTTATATTCTTGTACATAGGAGGTAGTATTATAGTAGTTATATTCTTGTACATAGAGGGCAGTATTATAGTAGTTATATTCTTGTACATAGGAGGTAGTATTATAGTACTTATATTCTTGTACATAGGAGCAGTATTATAGTAGTTATATTCTTGCATATAGGAGGCAGTATTATAGTAGTTATATTCTTGTACATAGGAGCAGTATTATAGTAGTTATATTCTTGTACATAGGAGTAGTATTATAGTAGTTATATCCTTGTACATAGGAGTAGTATTATAGTAGTTATATTCTTGTACATAGGAGTAGTATTATAGTAGTTATATTCCTGTACATAGGAGCAGTATTATAGTAGTTATATTCTTGTACATAGGAGTAGTATTATAGTAGTTATATTCTTGTACATAGGAGCCGTATTATAGTAGTTATATTCTTGTACATAGGAGCAGTATTATAGTAGTTATAGTCTTGTACATAGGAGTAGTATTATAGTAGTTATAGTCTTGTACATAGGAGTAGTATTATAGTAGTTATATTCTTGTACATAGGGGCAGTATTATAGTAGTTATAGTCTTGTACATAGGAGTAGTATTATAGTAGTTATAGTCTTGTACATAGGAGCAGTATTATAGTAGTTATATCCTTGTACATAGTAGTATTATAGTAGTTATATTCTTGTACATAGGAGTAGTATTATAGTAGTTATATTCTTGTACATAGGGGCAGTATTATAGTAGTTATATTCTTGTACATAGGAGTAGTATTATAGTAGTTATATTCTTGTACATAGTAGTATTATAGTAGTTATATTCTTGTACATAGGAGTGGTATTATAGTAGTTATATCCTTGTACATAGTAGTATTATAGTAGTTATATTCTTGTACATAGGAGTGGTATTATAGTAGTTATATTCTTGTACATAGTAGTATTATAGTAGTTATATTCTTGTACATAGGAGTAGTATTATAGTAGTTATATTCTTGTACATAGGGGCAGTATTATAGTAGTTATATTCTTGTACATAGGGGCAGTATTATAGTAGTTATATTCTTGTACATAGGAGCAGTATTATAGTAGTTATATTCTTGTACATAGGGGCAGTATTATAGTAGTTATATTCTTGTACATAGGGGCAGTATTATAGTAGTTATATTCTTGTACATAGGAGCAGTATTATAGCAGTTATATTCTTGTACATAGGAGATAGTATTATAGTAGTTATATTCTTGTACATAGGGGCAGTATTATAGTAGTTATATTCTTGTACATAGGGGCAGTATTATAGTAGTTATATTCTTGTACATAGGAGCAGTATTATAGTAGTTATATTCTTGTACATAGGAGTAGTATTATAGTAGTTATATTCTTGTACATAGGGGCAGTATTATAGTAGTTATATCCTTGCATATAGCAGGCAGTATTATGTTGGTTATATTCTTCATATTTTACACTTCAGAAATCTGATCACTTTCTCTGCATATTAATTATTAAACAATCATACAGAATATTCCTTGCTCTTCACCTCCACTTATAACCTAGGTTCTCTTGCACATCTTCCCCTCCATCTCTCTTTTTCCTGTGGTTTGGATGGTGCAGACAAGACTCTATTTTAATTATTCAGATATTCAGTGTGAGGGTTGATTAAATATGCAAATGAATTGTGAAACTAGCCTCTTACAAACAGCGTGACGCTGGCCTTAAGAACAAAGCTGAGGACGTGAGGCCCGCACATCTCCTCCCCCTCCTCTTCCTTTTTAATTACATCTTTGCAGCCCAAATATGCTCCACAGAATCTTCCAATAAGAGACTGTGCACCCCCACCACCCCGCCATGGGCCCAGGCCTATTATAATGAGTATTATGTAACCAAGTCCCTTGGGCCACCCAGCTGAAAAAAGTAGTTTAATGCCAATTAGAGAAAACCTTGAGTTGATGTTTTTTTCCTGTTTCATTTTCACCAAGAGAAGAGGATTTGGAGAAGATTTTATTTTTCTTGTCCTTGATACCATATCATCTATACAGTGCCATGAATATCTTATATCCGAATAGTTGTGATGTCATCGGTATCACATCAGGTCATCGTTATATGGTTATATAATAGCATTGAGTACTGTAGGATGATTTTCAGGTTTTAGCTGTACCGTGGAAGGACCACATATTCTGACACTTTAGGGGTTATCTGCAGCACTCAAGAGAGTCTGGTGGACATTTAGAGATGACAGACATGCCCAGATGACACTCAGAGTATCTGTATACAGCCATTGGGCACTGACAGGGTCCATATTTTTCCAATGGACACTTATAGAGTTTGTTTGTGCCCAATGGACACTTAGAGAACCTGTATATGGCCAGTGGACACTTACAAAGTCTACAGACACCTAGTGGAAACTTAAAGAGTCTGGATATGCTCAGTGGACAATTAGGGAGTCCATATAAGCCTAGAGGATGCATAGAGGCCCTGTATACAACCAGCAGACTCTTAGAAGTGTGCATACACCTAGTGGACACTTAAAGACGTTGGATATGCCTAGTGGACATTTTGAGAGCCTGAATACAGCCATTGGATATTTAGAGACTCCATTTATGTCCAGTGGACACTTAGAGAGTGCAGATACACCCAGTGGACACTTAGAGAGTTCAGATACACCCAGTGGACACTTAGAGAGTTCAGATACACCCAGTGGACACTTAGAGAGTCCAGATACACCCAGTGGACACTAAGAGAGTTCAGATACACCCAGTGGACACTTAGAGAGTTCAGATACACCCAGTGGACACTTAGAGAGTTCAGATACACCCAGTGGACACTTAGAGAGTTCAGATACACCCAGTGGACACTAAGAGAGTCCAGATACACCCAGTGGACACTAAGAGAGTCCAGATACACCCAGTGGACACTAAGAGAGTCCAGATATGCCCAGTGGACACTAAGAGTCCAGATACACCCAGTGGACACTAAGAGTTCAGATACACCCAGTGGACACTTAGAGAGTGCAGATACAACCACTGGACACTTAGAGAGTTCAGATACGCCCAGTGGACACTTAGAGAGTTCAGATACAACCACTGGACACTTAGAGAGTTCAGATACACCCAGTGGACACTTAGAGAGTTCAGATGCACCCAGTGGACACTAAGAGAGTGCAGCTAACCACATGAATAAGGAGCCAATGCTCCAAAACGCGTAGGCTGTGGTCTACCAATCCCACCGCCACTAATGTAATTTTAACCAGCTGTATGCTAAAAAATAATAAAAGCTAAGTTTTATTAAGAACAACTTCGGAGTCTGTACTCGTGCTGGGAGACACCATTTGCAGTTTTCCATAGAGTGCAGATACGCCCAGCGGACACTTAGAGAGACCAGATGCACCCAGTGGACACTTAGAGAGTCTTAGAGAGAACAGTTAATCCCAGAAGAGATCACTAAGAGATCCCATATATGCCCAGTGGACAATTAGAGAGTCCAGATACACCTATTGGACACTTAGAAATTCTGGATGCACCTAGTGGACACTTAGAAATTCTGGATGCACCTAGTGGACACTTAGAAATTCTGGATGCACCTAGTGGACACTTGAGACTTCAACTGTATATGGTGTTGGAGTTTTTTAAAGTACTTTTTAGCGGACATGCTGCTCTACAATCTACTAATGTATATAAAGCTAAAAAGATCTTTTTAGGTCATAAATGGTGGTACAAACAGAAATATCCATGACCATCGATCACATCTATTAACTGGACTAAGGTGGGCTCCATGGGGTGCGGGATAGCCCCCCACCTCCTCAATTTGCCTTACATGTGCTAGTACAGCTCAGGACAAGGAATTTTCCATTACGAACATCCCCTTTAAGGTGGCTATTGCTATTGATCCTTCTCCTAGGTGCAGATAATTACTATAAAATTCCAAGTTAGGAAAAACTCAATAGAAGTGAGTCACGGAGAGTTCTGCAGTCACAGCCTGGACGCCTCCTCCTCCCGAGATAGTGAGGCTGTCACCGAAAGAAAAAGACGTCTTGCACAGGAACATCCTCACAGCCTTATAAGCCCCTCACTGATTGGACGAGTCACGTCTTCATTTGTTCTCTGCCAATGTCCACTTCCCTTAACCCCTTACTGACCCAAACGTCCGTACTACGGTCAGATTGACCGTCACAACGAGACCCACCAAGATATGAATAGATCATTAAAGGGTGTGTACAATTTCGCAACCATTCCTCAAATAGTAACCCCGCAAATAATCAATTTAAAGGAAAATAAATTAAATTTTTTTTTCAAAAAAAATCAGATTTTGGGCTATTTTGGTCTACAGCTTCTATGCCATGCCATGGTTACAGACTACAAACGAACCCTGTGTAGTCTGATCCTGCAGTCTTCAGTTTCTCCGCTCCTTCTGTTCCTCTTCGGAGATATAAGTCTGCATAAGAGCTGCATACAAAAAACAATAATCGCTGGAATTTTTTTATATACTAAGGTAATTTACTACAGCGCTAACGGGTCACCCTGTGTAGTCAGATCCTAATGATCTATTAAAGCATGGGTGTGCCTACAAGCTCCATACCCTAAATTTTTTAACTGAACTACTTGCAAAGTTGCTTATTTTTGTCTTTTATAGGGGCAAATCAGAAAGACGCGGAACGTTCAGGTTTCTTGGTCCTGGTTGGTGGCGGTGTGTCATGTGATCTTATACGGCGGAAGGGCAATTAGTGGGCGCCCCATTTAAAGGGACAGACCCGCAATAAGGATTCCAAACACTCTCAATTGTCATCTCGAAGCTCTAGTAGGCATTTTTGTTTTTTTTTCCAAAAATTTCAGTAGCAGGACAACCCTCCCAGTCCAGAGACACGGCCTTATAATACACCGCGTGCATGCTAATGGTGCTGAGCCATAGGCACAAACAAATAATATTATTACCTCAATGTCAGTCATTCAATCATGTTCTGCCTCTCAGTCCGGAGCTGCGCTCCGTCGCCCCCCTCTCCCCTTCCCAATGACAGAGATCTTTTTCAATGCAACCACGTAAGGACGGAGCAGGCTGCTTGGCACTGTGTCTGCAGCGACAGATTACCCGGCCTCCTGCCGACAGCTACCGCGGCTTAGCCGGAGAGATGAGCGGAAAATTAAACTTTTCATCCGTCCTGATGAAGATTAATATCTTTTCTCTGACGAGCGGAGAGCGCTTAATCTATGCTATTAATATGGAATCGCTGAGGTGTAAGCTCTACAACACGGCTGTCAACCCGAGTCAGTCCTGACCGGAGGTTTACATGTTCTGCTGTACAATCAATGTTCTGTACACAGGAAGAGCCCTGACAAATGTCTGCGGAGGGCTCCATTGCCATGCTTAGCATTCAGAGCAAACCTGAAAAAAAAATAATTCAAAAAGTTGCAAAAACAAAAACTTTGCAGCTACCATCCGAATCCAAATCATTGGCCCAATTCTAACCTTGCAGCATTGTTTACTATATTTGCAGCCACCTCATCGTCCGTAGTAAAACTTCAACACCCGTCCTCCAAAAAAAAATTCCAAAAATTGCAATTCAAAAAATTTGCAGGAACCAAGGCCGACGATATGGGTCTCTCGTAAAACTCCAACTCCCATTCTGCACAGAAATGTAAAAAATTGCGAATCAAAAATTTTGCACCTACCATAGCTGAGGCCTACCATGGGAGTCAAAATCATTGGCCCATCTCTAAATTTATAGCATTGCTTTTTATATTTTCAGCTACCCAGTTGTCCGTAGTAAAATTGCAACACCCGTCCTACAAAAAAAAAGTCCAAAAAATATGCAGGAAAAAAGGCCTACGTCTACCAAAAGAATCAAAGTCATTGGCTCAATTCTAACCTTGCTGGGTTTCTAGCAGAACTCAAACTCACATCCTGCACCAAAAATAAAAATTGCAAAAAAATTTGCACCTACCAAATTATTTGTCCAATTCTAACCTCATTGTCCGTAGTAAAATTGCAACACCCGTCCTGCCCAGAAAAATTCCCAAAACTGCAATTCAAAAAATTTGCAGGAGCCAAGGCCTAGGCTTATCATAAGAATGGTAATCATTGGCCCAATCATATGGGTCTCTAGTAAAACTCCAACTCCCATTCTGCACTAATAGTCCCCTGAAAATTTCAAAAATTGCAAATCAAAAATTTTGCAGCTACCATAGCTGAGGCCTACCACAGGAATCAAAATCATTGGCCCAATTCTAACATTTACAGGTCTCTAGTAAACCTCCAACTCCCTTTCTGCACTAATGGCCCCCCAAAAATTCAAAAAATTGCAAATCAAAAATTTTGAAGCTATCGTGGCTGAGGCCTACCATGAGAACCAAAATTATTGGCCCATTTCTAACCGTCAAGGATTATTTTCTGTATTTGCATCTAACTAGTTCTCCCTAGTAAAAACTCCTACCCTGTATGGGTAGCCAAAAATCTTTTCCAAAAATTGCAATTCAAAAACTTTGCAGAAAACTGAGCCTACCGTTACATTTTTTTTTTTTTTTTGCAGCATTTTTTTTTTCTATAATTGCAGCTACCTGATTATCCCTAGCAAATTTACTACTCCCATCCTGCAGGGGAAGCCTAAAATCTCTTCCAAAAATTGCAGGAACTAAGGCCTAGGCCTACCATGGGAATCAAAATCATTGGCCCTTTTCTAACTTTATAGCATTGTTTTCTATATTTGCAGCTACCTAGTTGTCCGTAGTAAAATTGCAACTCCCATCCTCAAAAAAAATTCCAAAAATTCCAATTACAAAAATTTGCTGGAACCAATGCCTAGGCCTACCATAAGAATCCAAATCATTGGCCAAGTTCTAACCTTATGGGTCTCTAGTAAAACTCCAACTCTCACCTTGCACTGACCTAGTTATTCCTAATAAAATTACAACTCCCATTCTGCGCTGGTAGCCAATAGAAATTAAAAAAATTGCAATCCAAAAATTTTGCAGGAACCAGGGCCTAGACTTCCTATAAGAATGAATATCAAAGATCCAATTCTAAAATTAGGGGATTGTTTTCTTCACCCGGGGCCAAGGTCGACCCTAATAATTAAGAACATCAGCACTTTAGGGTATTGTAGGACTAAAATAGGAATCAAAAATTTTGGTAAAATCAGCCAGTAGAGGATGCCTCTGTTCACTTCTACCAATCAATAGTGATCCAAATTGGCGATAACCAAGAAAATTCAGTCTGCAGTCACCACTAGGGGGTGCTTGGGAGTTTACTGACACTGAGTGTACTGAGCTCCCTCTAGTGGTGACGGCAGGTAGTCAGAATTTTTTCCACTGTCTATGTAGAGGGTTTGGAGCAGTGTATTAGAAAAACAGAACTTATGGCTGCTGTAAAGATATATTAAGAATTGAATCGGCCCAGAATTTGGGAGACAAGCTGCACGGTGGGTGGGGAGGGCCGACTGGCCCACCTACCCAATAAATAGCAGAGGATGTACGGGTAATAATGCTATAACATGTCAGATAGGAAGGATATAATTGGGTCAGTGGGGAATTTATAGATTGGACGCTGCAGAACTACAAAAAGCGAGCGACGGCCGGAGGAAGACACAGGAGTGCTGACCCAAGCACATCCCCCGCCACACAAAGGAAAATATTCTCATTTTCTAAGATCATAAAAAATAAAATAAAATATTGATTGATACAAAACTCCGAGACTCGATGTCAAGGGCGGTCTTATGGGAGAAGCTCCAGGGACGGAAGGAGGCAGAAAATGGAAGAAGAAGAAGAAGAAGAAGGGGCATTAGCTATAGACATAGTGACAGGACTGTGCCATAGATAGATAGATAGATAGATAGATAGATAGATAGATAGATAGATAGATAGGAGATAGATAGATAGATAGATAGATAGATAGATAGATAGGAGATAGATAGATAGATAGATAGATAGATAGGAGATAGATAGATAGATAGATAGATAGATAGATAGATAGGAGATAGATAGATAGATAGATAGATAGATAGGAGATAGATAGATAGATAGATAGATAGATAGGAGATAAATAGATAGATAGATAGATAGATATTTTAGATGAAGAACAGTTAAAACATAAACCTGCACATTTGTCATATATAATTGTGTATTATGTCTTTCCAAAAGAAGAAGCTAGACTTGTTCCCGATGACTCCATGGACATCCGCAGTTTGCAGATACAGTCCTATGAAAAAGTTTGGGCACCCCTATTAATCTTAATCATTTTTAGTTCTAAATATTTTGGTGTTTGCAGCAGCCATTTCAGTTTGATATATCTAATAACTGATGGACACAGTAATATTTCAGGATTGAAATGAGGTTTATTGTACTAACAGAAAATGCGCAATATGCATTAAACCAAAATTTGACCGGTGCAAAAATATGGGCACCTCAACAGAAAAGTGACATTAATATTTAGTAGATCCTCCTTTTGCAAAGATAACAGCCTCTAGTCGCTTCCTGTAGCTTTTAATCAGTTCCTGGATCCTGGATGAAGGTATTTTGGACCATTTCTTTCTACAAAACAATTCAAGTTCAGTTAAGTTTGATGGTGGCCGAGCATGGACAGCCCGCTCTCAAATGATCTGAAAACAAAGATTGTTCAACATAGTTGTTCAGGGGAAGGATACAAAACGTTGTCTCAGAGATTTAACCTGTCAGTTTCCACTGTGAGGAACATAGTAAGGAAATGGAAGACCACAGGGACAGTTCTTGTTAAGCCCAGAAGTGGCAGGCCAAGAAAAATATCAGAAAGGCAGAGAAGAAGAATGGTGAGAACAGTCAAGGACAATCCACAGACCACTTCCAAAGAGCTGCAGCATCATCTTGCTGCAGATGGTGTCACTGTGCATCGGTCAACTATACAGCGCACTTTGCACAAGGAGAAGCTGTATGGGAGAGTGATGAGAAAGAAGCCGTTTCTGCACGTACGCCACAAATAGAGTTGCCTGAGGTATGAAAAAGCACATTTGGACAAGGCAGCTTCATTTTGGAAACAAAAATTTAGTTGTTTGGTTATAAAAAAAGGCGTTATGCATGGCGTCCAAAAAGAAACAGCATTCCAAGAAAAACACATGCTACCCACTGTAAAATTTGGTGGAGGTTCCATCATGCTTTGGGGCTGTGTGGCCAATGCCGGCATCGGGAATCTTGTTAAAGTTGAGGGTCGCATGGATTCCACTCAGTATCAGCAGATTCTTGAGAATAATGTTCAAGAATCAGTGACGAAGTTGAAGTTACGCCGGGGATGGATATTTCAGCAAGACAATGATCCAAAACACCGCTCCAAATCCTCAGGCATTCATGCAGAGGAACAATTACAATGTTCTGGAATGGCCATCCCAGTCCCCAGACCTGAATATCATTGAACATCTGTGGGATGATTTGAAGCGGGCTGTCCATGCTCGGCGACCATCTAACTTAACTGAACTTGAATTGTTTGTCCAAAATCCCTTTATC